>NW_012121821.1:1767110-1824780 GCF_000951035.1 Colobus angolensis palliatus
GCATTCCCCTTGAGAACTGGAACAAAGACAAGGGTACATATTCTAACACTCCTATTCATCATAAACCTGAAAGTCCTAGCCAAAGCAATCAGGCAAGAGAAAGAAATAAAGAGAAAAGGGAGGCAAATATAAAAAGAGAAAGTCAAGGGAGGGGGGAGGGATTGCATTGGGGGGTTATACCTGATATAAACAATGAGATCACTTGGACTCGGGAAGGGGAACATCACACACTGGGGCCTATCATGGCGGGGGGGGGGGGGAGGGATTGCATTAGGAGTTATACCTGATATAAATGATGAATTGATGGGTGCTGACGAGTTGATGGGTGCAGCACACCAACATGGCATGAGTATACATATGTACTTGAAAATTTTAAATCCTCATTTCATTTATTTCAATTTCCTCTTTTTTTATTTTTAAAAACATTTAGTATATTTACGCTTGTGTTAGTCATTTAAAAATGTATGTTATAAAAAATACACCTTGAGGCCTGGTGCAGTGGTCACGCCTGTAATCCCAGTACTTTGGGAGGCCGAGGTGGGCAGATCACTTGAGGCCAGGAGTTCGAGACCAGCCTGGCCAACATGGTGAAACCCCGTCTCTACTAAGAATACAAAAATTAGCCAGGCATGGTGGTGGGTGCCTGTAATCCCAGCTACCCAGGAGGCTGAAGCAGGAGAATTGCTTGAGCCCAGGAGGCAGGGTTGCAGTGAGCTGAGATCGCATCATTGTACTCCAGCCTGGGCTACAGGGTGAGACTCTGTTTCCATCTCAAAAAAAAAAAAAAAAAAAAAATACCCCATGAAATGACAAAAGATATCAGTTATTTAGATGGTAGATAAGAGATATACTCTTATAGAGTTTAAATTTATATATTAACTTATATGATAAGCATTTCTTTCAGTAATAGATGTATTTATTATATTGAGCCACATAATTGCAAGCAAGGAATGGAATGTTAATCATTAGAGTATTTGAATTTGAGGTAAGCAAAGAAAATTCAGATTCCTGTAACTATAGCTTTGTAGGATTTTGTTTTGTTGCAGAAATACATGTTGGCGCAGAAAGATAAAACTGTTTATACTATATTCCACTTGATTAATATTTTAATCTTCCTTCGGCAAATTTTAGATAATATCACAGCAAATTTCAGAGCTTCTCATCATATTATTGGTATTGATGAAGAAAGAGATTAGACACTTGATCTGTATTTACTAGTTTGTTTCTACCACCAACTTGCTTTCAGGCCCCAGGAATCTTTGTTTTGTACCTTTTATTCCTATTCTGCATCTGTAAACTGAGAATTTTGTAATATTCTTGTCAAATCTTTTATAATTAGATATGACCTTCAGGTGAGGGTTGTTATATTATATATTAGCTGACATTTTCCAAAAGTTTGTTCTGTGCAGTTTAAATGCCTTGTTGTAAGGGAGAAGAAATTGGGGGAAAAAAGATGGGGGTGTAAGGGAGGACGCCAAAAAGTCCAGGAAATGTGATGGGTTTGATCAGGCAAAATCTATTTCAGTTATAGAAAGTCCTTGGTTCTTGCAAAGTAAGCTCTGGAAAGGCAGAGATTTTTGTCTGTCTAGTTCACTGTTACAATTCAGCAACTACAATTGTGTCTGTCACATAATAGGTGTTCAGTAAATATTTGTTGAATGAATGAATGCTTGTTAATAAGCAACATCATCATATATCAAAATAATGTCACATTACAAGTAATGTGATCTCTGCTCTTCAGGGATCTACATTCTGGTGAGAAAGATGGCCACCTCAGGTTCAAATTTTATTATCTATAGGATGAAAGAAGTTATATACTTGAAGGTTTTATGATTCTGTGTGAACACTTTCTCTTTTGTTTTACCATGGAGGCAGGGAGTAGAAGTGAGAAGCATTGTGCTTCTTTCCTCCCAGAATGGCAGACTGAATTCTCGGAACAGGATTTCAAGCAATGACAGTTCCTCTGAAGGATATAGAAGGAATGTGTAGATGTAATTAGTGGGAGGTGGTAGGAGTGGAGGATGAGAAGATAGGGGTAGGAGTGGACTGTGGGCACATGGGTTAGCAATAGATAGGTATGGTGAAGTGCAACCAAGCATGGGTTCAAGAGAGAAACAGAATGGACAAATAAACTAAAGGAGGAAGGCTGCAGACAAGAGAACCTGGCTGTCATTAACCAGGTATGCAACCATGAGTAGTAACTCTTTTGGGCCCTATTTCCTTTTGAGGGCTTTGGACTAGAAATTCATCATTTCCCAGATTATAATCCAAGGAACACTAATTCTACTGACTTTCCCTTGTAAAATGGATCTCATCATCAAATTGAGAACCAACCCTGCATACTACCCTATTGCATAAATTCTAAGATGCACTGCTTTTACATTCTACCATCTTGGTAATCTGGATGCAGCTTAAAAATCATTGTAACAAGAATGTATTATAGTTTGGCCACTTTCTCCCCCCTTTTCTAGTGGAGCAGAAAATAATGGTGTATCAAATGACCACATATTTAATAGTGCACATCAGCATAAGAAAATCTCTGAGAAGGTCTTCAAGAATCCCATGTCACCTAGATTTGCCTAATTTGATTTGACACTGGAACCTTTCCCTTCTCACTCTGCAAGAGGAATAACATGTTAGAATTTTTTTTCAGAGCCAGTATTTTAGACAACGCATTTTGGGGAATGCTGGACCAGGTAATCTTATAATCTTAAATCCAGAGAATTAATAAAATATTAGTTACAATAAGAGATTTGAATGTGAAACCCTAGAGAGGTAACATAGGATTCAGAGTAGTAATCTGAATTACTGAATTAATTTTTTTACTGTCGTTATTTATGTTTAAAATTTCACTGATTTATTAAGCAAATGTTATTGTTGCTGTTCTTAAACTAATTTATAAGAAACATAGCCAAAGTCATTATTTAGAAAACATCTGTTAGAAAGAAGATTTAAACAGCAATAATTAAAGTGGAGAATTGAGTATTTAAATACAATATATACCCATTTAGTCCTTCCTTTTTCTCAGCCACGTTACTAGGTGCTGGGGATGCAAAGATGACTAAAATATGTATGAGCACTGTCTCTCAAGAAGATATTGAATAATGTCTTCCCATGTCAGGGGAAAACGTGGCTTTTCTTGATAAATCTGAGTGAAAAAGTAAAGTGGATTTTTTTTTTTCTCCAGCATTCCTCAGATTTTTCTGGAATGTATAGATTCAGATTTGGCTTTTTGTTGAGTGGCAATTGAAGACTTGTTTTCTAGGCCTTATGCTTAATTAATTTATATTTGAAATTTGATTTGGGTGGTAATGTAATTTTGGAAATTTGCAAAGCTGAGTTTTTGACAATATATCTTTTATTTTGTTTCTGGTGAAGTATACTCAATGTTATATTTAAATAAAATTCTGCATGATAATCTAAGAGAAGGCTCCTTTCCTTCCTTTTTGTGGGTGGTTTCCGCTCATCTCCCTAGCAGTTGGTGCTCCCCAAGGGGAGAAGGAGGATGAGAGAGCGAGCTAGTTTTTGCAAATCTTTTTGATTGCATGTGAAATGTAGAATGGAAATGAGCCTGTCTGTTTTTAATTTTTTTTATGGGCTATGGTGTTCTAGTGAAGACCCATACTGGAAAAAAAATTAAAAACAGGGAACTCCAAGTTTGTCAGACATTTCACATGCAGTCAGATAGAATTGAAGTTAAGTGACTTTCTCTTCCACTGTTGTCACTTGATGATGGCAGAGACTTTAAAAATTCTCTTCTTATTTATATGCCTTGCAAGCAAGAAAATGCTCTTTGGATCAAGATGTTTAAAAAATATTTTCCTAAACTCTAGGCTTTATGGTCCACATTAACACAAAAAATTGTTGCCCTCAGTATTTGCATTAAATTTTGAAGAGTTGATAATGTACTCTTTAGTTTTTTTATGTGCTTAAATAATGCTAATAAAATACACATGAATTCAACGATTAAAAATTTATAATACAAATGAAAGATAGAAAAGCAAAATGTGGCTTCTATCATTCATTCGGGTGAATTATTAATGGATGTTTCATCAGGATGAATGTAGTGCTAAACCTCTATTGTTTCCCATCAAGAAAATAGTGTAGCTTCATGAATGAGATTTTACTGTTAAGGTTAGAATTTTAATTCACATTAATAACCTTTCAGTACTGTGAAAAATACATTTACTCCCCTTGACTTACAATAAGAAAGTGTTTGCACGTTTTCCCCCTTAATTTTAAAACTGCCTTACTTCTCAGTTCCCCAATTTCTCCCTTTTCAAATCTGAACCTACATTTTATCCAGATTTTTTTGTTTGTTTGTTTGTTAAATTAGCTGCTACTCTTACATGAAAGACTGCATACTTTTCATCAGGATAGGGTAATGACCACCTTGACTTGTACACGTTTGATCATATTATATCTGTTGGGATGTCTAGATGTATTTTTCTGTTTGGATCTTTTCTGGCACCCTGTGAATGCTGTTGCTATTAGTTATTTGAGTTTTCTATATTTCATTTATAAGCAGATATGATTAAATCTAGGTGGGAAAAATTTTAAAGTGTTAACATCCTTTTTGTTAACTCTCTTTACACAAAACTTTGCACATACCTTTACTGTAAGACTGCACATTGTATAGATTGTTTGTCTTATCTTTCCTGCTAAAATATGTGTTCTCCTAGATTAGGAACACTACCTTATTTATTTTTAACTTTCCAGTGCTCATGACAGTTCTTGATTCACTGTAGATGTTTAATAAATAGTTGTAGAAAGTATAAATTAATATTAGGCTCAACAGTTTTTATCTTCAAAGAATTTGCAATGTGTTTGGGAAAATAAAGCAGAAATGAATGAAGATGTTTGAGAATAGTTGCATAATACTGTATTTGCCCATTTAAGTAGTACCTTGCAGAGTAAATACACTAATACTGAAAGTGCTAATAGAGGTGAACTTATCAGGATGTGTAGCCTTGGAAGGAAAACTTGCTTGACAACATCTTCTGAGTGTATTTATTCAAACCTTCAGTATGAGAACCATACTGAAGGCCATTTTTATCATTCAACTATGCACCACTAAAACATATGGTCTTGTTTAATTCAAAAAGTTTACAATGGTATGTTGCATGCTTATAATGTCCATTGATGTTAATTAGAACTCTGTGCATATGTCTATGGAATATAATTGAAACTGATCTTGTGCAATTGTCTTATGTGAAGTAATAGTAAAACAGCAAGAAGGCATTAAATGTGATTATTATTATGACAGATAAAGATATGATTTTTCTTACATATAGGAAAGAATAACTCTTTACCTTAAGAAGAAACAATTTTTTTTCTGAGTCCTAGAACTCATAGATTTATTTTTGTGTGTGTTATATTTGGGGCTTGGAGAACAGATGAAATTAAACTGAAACAAAATGTAAAAATTAAGAATGTTTTTAAAAAATAGAACAGGTACTAATTTTATACTTTCTTTGGTTATGGATGTTTCCTGCCAGGGCCAGAAGATTACTCTGAAGGGGAGGGTTACTGGAGTGTTTCAGAAGGGCAACAGCATTGTCTGGTCAAAGAGTTTTTTGTTCTCCAGGCTCATCCAAAATTCATCGCCAGAAACAGCCATCGAGTATCCTCTTACGTATGACTCCAAGTTGAGAATGATGATCTATAGTGTAAAAACGATGGCTTTAAGACAAATCAAATTAACAGAACTTGCACTCTGATCATACATTGAAAGTTCAGCCAGAAAAATACTTTCCAAGAGCTATTTTGAGGGTAGCACTTTGCTAAATGGATATTCACTAAACTTTCTCTTGGAAGTAAAAAAGGTAATGCTAAACAATGTCTGTATGAAGATATGTAGTTGTAAACTTCCTGGTTTAAAAGCATATTCCTTATATATTTAAATTGTTGCTTATCCATATTCAGGTTTTAGCACTTGCACTGAGGTTACCTGTCTGTGTCTCTGCCACTGGAATATGAACTTGTTAGTGTTTTTATCTCTTGCATTGGTCGTTTCTGCCATGTGTTCGGAAAGCTATTCCTTCAGAGATCAGCACAGACACCTTCCTCTCCTCCTTCAGGGCTTTGCTCAAATATCACCTCAGTGAGACTTCCTTGGCCACTCTATTTAAGATTATAATCCTTATTCCTTTCACTCCCAGTCCTCCAGTTTTCCTTTTTCCTTCCTGAATACTTACCACCTTCTAAGAGACTATG
Source organism: Colobus angolensis palliatus (assembly GCF_000951035.1). Lineage (NCBI taxonomy): Eukaryota > Metazoa > Chordata > Mammalia > Primates > Cercopithecidae > Colobus > Colobus angolensis. Next base: position 1,773,327 of record NW_012121821.1, read on the forward strand.
TAATTTACTTACTTATTTTCATTGTAGTTTGTCTGTCTTCCCTTGCTCCTGCTGGAATGGGAGCTCCAGGAAAGTAGAACTTTATTTTGTTCTCTGGTATATCCTAAGTACTTAGAATAATGCCAGCAGATAATAGGTTCTCAATAAATAATTAGTGAACTAATGAATATATCTTACTTAGCATAGAGTCTGGCACTGTGTAAACACTCAACATTTTTGATGACTTAAGCAAACAATTTAAGAAAAAAATCTTGCATCAGTGGTCCTCAGAGTAAGCCCTGCAGCTCTAGTTTTGTGGAAACCAGAGGACTGAAGCAAAAGTGTCCTGACATATGAGTTTGTATGTTAATCTCAGGAATGTTTTTCCTATATATGTCTACTTTGAGAGAAAAATCAGAATTGGGTATGGTTCTACAAATATAGAGCTTTTCTTCCCCCATGCTTTGTAGTTTTGTCTTAAAGCCTTTATTGAATTACTAGAATGCAAACAAAAAATGATAGTTATGATATATATTTTACATTTTATCCTAAAAATGTACTAGATTTGGCTTTTCCAAATGGCCAATTATTTAGAAATTCTAACACTGTACTATGCCTGAAGTAAAACTTTGCTCAGTTTTCCAGTGACTAATAACCAGCCAAATTTGCAGTGAAAAATAAAGTATACCACCTTTAAATATAGCAGCAAGATATTTCAACATGAACTTTACTGTTTTAACCTACTAAACTCAAAGCAAAACAAGATATTTTTATCCTTATTCATTTATTATCTTGGGAAAATATTTAATAGTTTCATTTTTTTCTGATCCTAGAACCAAAATTAAAGTTATGGAATCCTTAGGTTTTGTTTTGATTTTTCACATCGAAATATAAAATTTATGACTTGAAAGTAAGATTTAGGTAACAGATCTAATTTACTTCTTAACAGGAAGTTAAAAAGCCTTTCAACGTTTTATAGACTTTGTGAAAATCCTGTATGAAACTTGTCACTGACCCTATGTTGAAGGAGTAAATACAGGGAAAAGAGACATTGGCTATAGATGAATGTATGTAACTTTTCTAATGTACTGAGGTGATTATTACTTTTTGCCCCTTATTATTTTGTTAGTTTTTAAGCTGAAAGTTATTGTATAGTTAGAGAAGAAAGAAAAAAGTTGTTACATAATTTTTCCTGACAGAAAATATGATGATTGGCTGGGTGCAGTGGCTCACGCCTGTAATCCCAGCACTTTGGGAGGCCGAGGTGGGTGGATCACCTGAGGTCAGGAGTTTGAGACCAACCTGGCCATCATGTCGAAACCCAATCTCTACCAAAAATACAAAAATTAGCCAGGTGTGGTGGTGGGCGTCTGTAATCCCAGCTACTCTGGAGGCTGAGGCTGAGGCAGGAGAATTGCTTGAATCTGAAATGCAGAGGTTGCAGTGAGCTGAGATCACACCACTGGACTCCAGCCTGGGTGACAGAATGAGACTCTATCTCAAAAAAAAAAAAAAAAAAAAGAAAGAAAGAAAGAAAATATAGCAACTATGGGTTTTGCAGTCAGCCCTGGGTTTGAGTTGATATGTCTACTTTCTGTTTGTCCTTAGTAAGGTATGTTATAACCTCTCCAAGCCTGAGTTTCTGTATCTGTAAAATGGGCATGACAGTCACTTTCTAGAATTATTGAGATGATTAAACGTATTTATGTGAAAGTGCCTAGACATGTGCCTGGCATGTAGAAGAACTCCAACTTTATTTTCTTTTTTATTTTCTTTCTTCATTTCCTACTTTAATCATTTTAAAAAAAGATAAGGTGTGAGGAAAGTACTGTTCCCAGGGAATTATTATAGAAAAAGAATTACCAATAAAAGATTGCTACACACTAAATACTGGACCTGGCCATCTGTTAAAATACAATTTTAACCTCAGAATTCACTGTAATCAAAATGAAGTAAGTGCCAATGGCTGTGATCCTTACAGCAGATCTTTGAGGGTGGCAACCCATAGCGAAGGTGACTTGCTTCAGGTCACGTGGCTGGGAAGCAGGCAGAGCCAGAAAGCAAACTCTTGCTGTATGTTTATTTGTACTAATAGCAAGAGCTTCATACTGGGGCTTTGAAACAATACTGGCCTTGAGGCAACAACACAGGACAAGCCTCGATATAAAAAGAGACTTTGGGCATATTTCAGTAAATAAAATATCCTTGGACTGAGTTCACGATGGATCTGATCTATCCCAAAGTTACTCTGTAGGGAACAGTATTGTGATTAGATACCAAAATGGCAATATTATCTCCTCAAATATGTACTTGTGTTACATGTATATGCACACACACTCACTTGTGCCTTCAAAAGACACTATTAAACATTTAAATATAGGGAAAAATATTTCCCAAACATACTTCTAAGCCAATTTAGAGGTCATTGAACAGATGTCATATAATACTAATGTTAAATTACCCTGTGTAATAAGAACATTACAGTACCTGAGTGAAGACAGTAAAGGGATACCATCCAATGAATTACTCTAGAATTTCAAAATGAAATGATTTTTTCAAGATTGACAGTGGCACCATATGACTTTAGAAAAGTGAGTCTGATAGGGAGAAGGGAAATCGGAGACAAAAGTGAAGCTTTTCTGTGTTTATATATGCCAATATTTGATTCTGATAATAGAAAGGCTAATGTAATGGTATAACTTTAAATTGTCCAGGAAGTATATTATTATTAAATGGTGTGGCAAGACGCTTATTAAAATCTAACTTCTCATTGCATTGTTTAATGTAAAATCACAATGGTTGTTTCTAGTCTACATATATTTCCTTTCAGTATTAGATATACTTAAAAAACCTAATTATTTTGAGAATATAGTATAATCAAAGAGTGAAAACATACAAAGTTTGACAACTTTAAATAATCACTAGTATTTCTTAAAGGAAAAACCTCACTTACAGTTAGGAAACAATATTTATACTTAAGGTTGAAAAGCCAGGATGTAGAAAAATTTTGCTAATTTGGAAGGTGACCTTTAAGTGCACCAAAACCAAATAATTTGTAGGCTATGACATAGGGCACATTCCTACAAAATTTGTGTGAATACTGCTTTAGTGGTTCTTGAAAGACAAACAAACAAAGCTGGAATGAAATCTTTATTCTCCACCCAAATAAGACGGAGACTAACGAAGGAGTACAGCAGCACTCTTTCAAGGCTTGCCATTAAAACGAGGTCTCTGTAGCACAGTTAATGAGATGTTTCATAGTGGAAAACAATCTGTTTTTAAGAATGTTTAGATCAAAAGTAATTTCTAATCTATGAAATAAAGTCTCTTCAATACCCTTCATTCACTAGTAAAGCTTTTATGTTTGTATTATTTACTTCAATCAGATGTTTTCAATTTTACCTTTTTTCTTGTACAAATACTTGACATGGTTCATCAATACTGACCAACAGTTTTATTCTCTTTCTTCAGAAAAGAGAGATTCATGAGAGAGGGAGAATGAAAAAGAGAGAAACATCTTTGCCTAAATGATTTGCAAGCATCTGTGCTTTAAGCTACTTTTTATGAACACTCCTTAGTAAATGACTCAAGGTAAAAAAGCAGAAAAGCATCCAATGTTAGGAAATTGCAATCCAATACCATGTAATTTAAACCTGCAGTTGCTTCTCTTGTACTAAATGACATACAGATGGGTAGCTTAGTTCTCTCAACTTTGGGAACACAATTGATCTTTTTGTATGAATGAACATATATTAACAAAAATATTTTGGATAGAATTGTTTGATTTTAATTGTACATATTTTAATTATTTATGGCATTGAAAAGAATAATTTTAACCAAATCATTTTGTCATGTTAAGTTTGCAGTTAATGATTTTGTGACACTATTAACTAAGATACAACCCTTCCAACAAATAAATGAGAATAAAATCATTTTTAAGAAGTCTGTACTGAATTGAACAGAAACTCACCTATTGCTGTTGACTGATTATTTAAGAAAGGGCCACTTTGCATTCAAGCTATTGAGAGGCTTGTTCTGATAGGACAGACATTTCTCAGGGAAACATTTCTACCTAACCCGTTGATAGCAGCAAAAATACAAGTAGTAAATGGGGTCCAGTGAGATGAGAGATCAACATGCCATGAGTGACATGCCTGCTGTGCCTGTGGATCTTTCTAGGCCAGGGAAGGGCCGAAGTATTTGTGGAGGGTCAGCAGAGGTGCTGTCTGACAACCCGCAGGCCCACTCCAAGGTGTATCTTGCTCTTTGGCTCTGTCTTTGAGCTCTTTTGCTGCCTCCATTTTCTCTTGTGGAGAATAAGCCACTCTCTTGGTGGCCCTGATTCTGCAAGCTGATATCCTTCTTCAACCCCCTAGTCAGGATAACCGGCTAGATAATGTTTTCCTAGTTTAAGGTCAGTGATCTCATACTATGACATTAGGTACCTTGAAAGTTAAAAAAGCGGGAAGCATTTCCACTCCTAAATCATATTTCTTTATATTTCAAAAGAAGTTGCGTTTACTATTTGGGAAACTAAGCAAGCTTTCTTGTAGTAATTTCAAAACATGGCAAAAACTCTCCACATTTAGGACCATCTGCAGGCTTCTTTCCCACTGTGATGGATGGCAAAGAAAAGCAATTTTACTGCAGTGAGTAATGGCTACCCTGTCCTGGAGTTATATTTCTTTTCAGTCATTTGCTCATGTAAAATAAAATACTACATATAAACAGGTGTTGTCTGAACATTTTACTGCAGGCTGTATAGGTTGAAATAAAAGCTGCCATTGTTATCAGAATCGCGTTAGAATTATTTCACCATTCAAATACAGTTAATCAGTGAAGTCTTCCTAGATGTACTTTGCAAAAAGAAAATGTAGGTTTCTAAAAATCGTATTCACGTTTCCTTTTTTCTTTGTCTTTCTCCTTTTCTATTTTTCCCACTCTTTCTTTGGAACTTCTTGAATCTGCATTAGTGAAAGTGCCTCCTCCTATAGTGTACTGAAATTTTCTTGCTACCCATTTAATATGGTAAGATACAGTCTTTGAAGAGATATACAGAATCTTTATATTTTGAAGGAGTGTACAGAATCTAGTGAAGTTTCTGATGCAATCATGGAGAACAGTAATTCCTGGTCATAGAAAAAAATATTTTTAGAGCTCATAAAATAGGAATGGAAATTGAATTTTGATGGTTTCAGGCTATTCTACTAAGATGCAAAATTATTGCAGACTTATGGTTTAACTTAATATGCCCATCATTTTATATATACAGTGTAAATGTTTGTAAATTATGTTTTGAATTTATTTGGAACAAAAAGGGTTTCAGGATACTGGGAGATATAAAGCATGTATCTTGTGAATGATCAGTGAGTTTTTAGTATCACATGCTAGAGACTTTGGCTATAGCATATTGTCACTGCTCCAGTGGAATCATCTGAATCTTAAGAAACATTCTTTTTAAACTTAGAGAAATAATCAGCTGCAGTTCAGGTAAGCATTTCCAGTGCATTAGAGACTGGTCTGGTCATTGACAAGTGACTGCAGAAGCTGTGCTGTGGCGGCCAGCCAAAGCAATTATTTAGGATTCAAGCTAAAAAGCGTTCTTCTCCCATATCCTCTCTCTTTTCAGGGTCATGTAGGGATAAAAAGAACTGTAAGGTGGTCTTTTCCCAGCAGGAACTGAGGAAGCGGCTAACACCCCTGCAGTACCATGTCACTCAGGAGAAAGGGACCGAAAGGTAAGGTGAGCTTTAATAAAAAGTCATTAAATAAGAGCTAGATTTCTTCTCCCCCCGCCCCCTGCAATCCTCTTCCTTGCCAATTAATTTAAAGCATTCTATACTTACTTGCTAAAGTCTACAAATTAGTATCCTTGAAAAGGTTAAAATGATATTGTTTAGGTTAAGACTAAGTTTTATTTGTTCTTTTCTCCATTTAATGAACACTCCATATCTGATATAAAGTCACAAAGCTTTTGTTAAGGGCCTGTTTTTAGTTTACTACAAAATGTGTGGAAGTAATAGCGATTTAGGTACATTTTTTGGGAAGACATCACAGTAAGCAAAACCATGAGGGACTTGGCACTATGCCAGGATGCTGAAATTTTGAAGGTGGCCATTGTAAGTATAGACGTTTTGGCTGCAAAAAGAAGGTAGCATAATTTAGTTCTTTTCTACCCCACTCCAATTTCTTTTTGAAGCACATGTGGAGAAAGTATTTATTGGCTCATTTGTGGTTGGAATGTCAAAAATTTTCAATAACTGCCCTCACATGGCTTTGGTCCTTGGAAGTTCGCCCTAAGTCCTGAAAAAAGAGTTTGTTCACTTCCAAGACTGTTTTTAGTGAATAAAGCCTCTCTCAGCTGATTCTAGCTCAAAGGTAACTTGCCAAGGTCCAACGACTTTGTTGTCTAATTTATACCATGGAGCTTGGCATAAGACCGTAGCTTACCTCTGATCCAAATTTATTAATGATGTAACTTCTTATTTTCATTCATGAACTGAAAGAGCTCTCTACTACACATAGGATCCCTGTTAACAGGCAACACTCTCTTCCTGTCACAGTATCTACTGTTTACTGAATTTGCCAAATGTTGACTCTCTGACGGAGTCCACCCTTAGCATACGATGAGCTAGCAGTGGACTTCAGTCTCAGCTTGCGAGCATTTCTATCCATTCTGTTGTGTACATGACTAGCAAAATGATTTAATGCACACAAACAACCAGAGATTAGGTCATTCTTAAAAATTCTGTTTATAAAAAAATTGGACCTCATAAAGAGGGTGAAAGGATAATAAAAACAAGCTGCAGAGCACATAGACTTTTTGTTGGGCTAGCACAGCTGATTTGTATTAGCTGAATGACCTCCTAGCCTTTAAGATTGTTAACTTAGAAAAATATTCCCTTAAAGCTGCAATATTCCTTTTCAAACCAAAAAATAAGACTCCTTCCACTTGAAGTCTTGGACCCTTCTGCATTTTCTGGTATATACTCTTGCACCCTGTAAAGTAGCAAAATCTTATGTAATGTTCTTTCTGTGAATCTAAACTACAGGCTTTTTTTTAATAGAAAAAAAATCTTTTTCTAAGCATTATGTAACTAGATGGCTTTTTTTTTAATGTAACCTGCACTAGTTTGTAGTAGTTATATGTACATTTTATTATATAGATTTGAAATGTATTAGTAAAGTTCAGATTTCCATATGTTTGGTTTGTTTTCATTCTAGGACAAAAAGACCTTGAAAGATTTGTTAGAGAAATATAGTTTAAGCAAATACATTCTGTAAGAAATAATGCTAACTTTAATTTTTTCAATGATCTGTTTATTATTTATCAGTGCCTTTGAAGGAGAGTACACACATCACAAAGATCCTGGAATATATAAATGTGTTGTTTGTGGAACTCCATTGTTTAAGTAAGTATGTTGAAAACCTATAGGTATGGCTACATCACAGATGGCAGCAAACTAGTTATTGCTTATTCGTCTTAGAATCTTTCCATTGCTGAATTTTCTTCTGTTTGTTTTTCTATTTCCATTTACCCCCAACGAAATAAAAGTAATTATTGATTTCATGGTAAACTACCAGTGTGACAGACTGGCTGATTTTGTACTACTTGGATCTTTAAAATATCCAACATTAACTTGTTCATATTAATAACCATGGTGCTAAGTAGAGCTATGAAAGATATTTTGGCAAGCATAGAAATGTTTATGCATTTACTGATTTTTTAAACCTTCAAATGATGGCCTTAAATATTTATTGGAACATAATGAAAAGTTCTTCATGTATATCCTTCACATTGAATAATATCCACCAAGTAGATTATACTTTTGCAATGAAGGGAAATACCTGTATTGAATGTAACATGGGAACATACCTTTACATAGGAAAGCAAATTATGTAATATGAGGTTAACAGTTTTGCATAGATTCAAAATCTTTATTTTAAAGATCCCAACAGTTTACCATAAAATAGGCAGCACACTGGACTTTCTGACTAAAATAGTTCATTCAGATAGTATATCCTGGAGATTATGGATGTTATTCAAGAAAGGAAAATCTTTACCGAAAATTTATTTATCTAGGTGGAGAAAATTCTAGAAGCCCTATACTTACCACGGGTTGCTGACTTGGGGGAATAAAAAGGCAGAAACCTTAATTGGGAGTAAATGTCATTGGCCAGGTGTGGTGGCCCAGGCCTGTAATCCCAGCACTTTGGGAGGCCAAGGTGGGTGCACCACTTGAGGTCAGGAGTTCGAGATTAGCCTGGCCAACATGGTGAAACCTCATCTCTACTAAAAATACAAAAATTAGCCAGGCGTGGTGGTGTGTGCCTGTAGTCCCAGCTACTCAGGAGGCTGAGGCAGGAGAATCACTTGAACCCGGGAGGCGGAGGTTGCAGTCAGCCAAGACTACGCCACTGCACTCAAGCCTGGGTGACAGAATAAGATTCCATCTCAAAAAAAAAAAAAAAGTAAATGTCATTTATTTAAAACAGAATTACAGAGTTTCTTAGGGGAAATAAATAAACAAAGATCTGATACTTATAGCTAAAACACACTTAATATCTCTCCATAAATGTTTCTCTTTTAAAAAGCCAGCATTTACCGATTTTCTAGAAATAACAGGAAACAGTGGTTTCCTTGAAATTAAAAAAAAAAAAAAGATTTAAAACGTTTCTTACATTGCACAAACCTTATTGAACATTAGCATTGGTTGAGAATCTGTTCTGAATTCTTACGTATTCCTCCTGTTAAAAAACCGACCCTTCAAATTGTCACCCATTTCCTCTCAGAAAACACACTCCTTATATAATATTTCAACACCTTTAGCTTATGTCATAATAGTTGATATAACACTTAAGATAGTTTTTGCTGAGCCATGTTAAACTTGTTAATATCCCAAATGGTAAAAGTTGGCCACATCCCCTTTACTTTTTGATTCAGATTCTCCATCTCCTTCCCTATCATGTGATTCACTAAAGTATGGGATCTAAAGAAAACTTACTGTTTTAAATAAGAAACAGAACCACTGTAAATGAACAATTTAACCCATGTGAGATTTTTGAGTCACAAATCCTAAAAGCAAGACCCTTATCCAAACATAGATGCTAGTAGGAGTCAGGTTTCACATTTGATGTGATATTGCCTCTATTTCATCTACTTCTATACTTACAAGGAGAGCTTTTATTTTCCACATTTATAAGGAATGTGATTTAATACTTTTATTCTACTTTTTTCTAATTTTAATTGTTTGCTTCTTTTTACTTGTTTTCTTGTCTATTTTGGAAAAAAATTCCTTGCTGTATCCTTCATTGGAGAATATAGTCGAGTAGCTCATTGGTCTAGTGCCAACTTCTGTATGTGCATTTTCCTGAAACTGATATGTCTGAATGTCTGTGGTTGGCTGTGTCTTCCTCCCACCTCCTCTATCATGAACACCCTTCTCCCACTTCACAAGAGGTGACATATCTTTCACCCAGCCCAAATCTTACCATGTATTGCCCTGGGGTACAATCTCCAGGGCATCAAACAAAATGACAGTTCGGGAACTTTAAAGAGACTCATTGAAAGCAAGGTTCAAAACGTGTTGGTAAAAAATAGTGAAATTGGGGCTGGGCGCAGTGGCTTACGCCTATAATCCCAGCACTTTGGGAGGCCAAGGTGGGCGGATCATGAGGTCAGGAGATCGAGACCATCCTGGCTAACACGTTGAAACCCTGTCTCTACTAAAAAATATAAAAAGTTAGCCAGGCGTGGTGGCGGGCGCCTGTAGTCCCAGCTACTTGGGAGGCTGAGGCAGGAGAATGGGGTGAACCCGGGAGGCGGAGGTTGCAGTGAGCTGAGATGGCACCACTGCACTCCAGCCTGGGTAACAGAGCGAGACTCCATGTCAAAAAAAAAAAAGTGAAGTCATATTTCACCTTGGCAAGGCTCCTGGCACAGCACAGTCCACCTCCCTGTCTGCCTGCTTGTCTGTCTCTCCATCTGCTGTCTGTCCATTCATTTTCTACTAGCCTACTTAAGTGAGAAGGCTCCCATGAATACATGTATTCATATCTTTTTTCAAATGAACAAAAATGAAATAAATGGAAGTCTTTTTTTTCAGACATGGAATACATCTGATTTGGTTGATTCATTTGACAGTGAGGACTGGCTTTGTAGATTATATGGAGGACTTCATCTGCTCAGTGATCTAAATATGTATCTCTAAGGTTTTGACAAATCTACATTTGAAGTATGTATAAAATACAAAAAACACCAGAAAATTAATCTTCTGCAATTTAAAGAATTTCTGATAAGACATTTTAACTTAATTTAAAATGTATGAGCTGGGCGTGGTGGCTCATGCCTGTAATCCCAGCACTTTGAGAGGCCGAGGCGGGAAGATCACAAGTTCAGGAGATCGAGACCATCCTGGCTAACACGGTGAAACCCCATCTCTATGAAAAATACAAAAAATTAGCCGGGCACGGTGGCTGTCACCTGTAGTCCCAGCTACTCGGGAGGCTGAGGCAGGAGAATGGCATGAACTCGGGAGGTGGAGCTTGCAGTGAGCCGAGATGGTGCCACTGCACTCCAGCCTGGGTGACAGAGCAAGACTCCATCTCAAAAAAAAAAAAAAAAAAAAAGTACGAGGAAGTATCAGTTAGCACCCAGTCAGGACACAGAATACACAGTATTTTGAATAGTAAGGTTTACAGAATTATGAACTGTAAGAGAGGATTGTGGTAATAAGGTGTTGGGTAGTAAGAAATGAAGAGAAATTCTAAAGAATACAGAAATAGCAGATATAAGAAACAATCATGACTCCTAGGACTGAGATAGACAGCCAAAGAAATCCTCTGCACCCCTCCGTACACACAGGGCTGAGGACTAGACCTTGTTGGAGAGGGCATGGCTGTAGCCACTAAACATCAGAGAAGTTGTTATGGTGCCATGATGGTGCAACTTGCTGGAGCTTTCCTGAAATCTGAAATTTGCTGGAAATTTACCCTCTGGGAAGCTGGGGAAAGCAGTTTGCAGGGTGTCTCAGTGGAGACACTCCACTACCAAACCATCTGAGTGGAGTGCCAGGGTAAGCTGCTGGCCGCTGACTGCTGCTCATCGCTGTGCACAGAGAGCAGCACCTGGCACTGAAGAAGCCACTCATGTAGCTGGGAAGCAGAGTATGCTACCTAAGCTGAAGGCAGAAGGAGCTGTGTGCTCTGTAGGAGTTGGTTGCAGGAAAAGCTGCATACACGGGAGAAGATGGGTGCAGGAGAATCCAGTCATGTAACTGGAGTCTGGCACTAGAGAAGCTGCCCTCATTGCAAAAGCCTGGAAGCAGAGAAACTGCATGGGCTGTGGGATCTGGATGTGAAAGATGCTGCAAGCGCTGGAGGAGCTTGTTAAGCAAGCATCCCGAAACCAGAAAGGAAAGGCCTTTTCCTCCTGGAGTCTGCCTCCTGTGCCCTCAGCTGGCGAAGTTAAACATCATGCTGGCTGACAAAGAAAAAAATATTTAAAGGGCCCAGCCCCATTTTAGCAGAGCAGGCAAAGAAGATGGATTTAGAGGTGAGAGGCTCTAACTTTATTTGATAACTGGCACAAAAAGTCTATTTTTTTATATCAAAATTCTTTTAGGGGTTCATGAGCAAAAGTTTCAAAACCACTCACTAGTCTGGTAAATTAATGTTGTCACTATCAGGGGCCCTGTAGGTAATTGGTTTTATGCTTTGAACAAAAGTGTAGGAAACAACTGAAGTGTGTGTGTGTGTGTGTGTGTGTATAAAGTGTGTGGAGTTTCTGTTTGTTAGAAAGGAGTGAGGGTAGAAAACTAGACAGAACAGATTAACTAGAAGAACGGCATGACAAATAATAGTGGGCAGGAAATAGATAAGAGAGAAGAAATAAGAAGAGTGCTAAATATAAAGTATCTAGTCATTATGAAAAGATCGTTTCCCCCACTGCTATTTCTGTTATTTTATTCACACTTAAAGTGTATGTGTGTGTGCATGCACGTACGAGCATAATCCTCATCATTTATTTGACTGCTGTGTGTATTTTACTTCCTCACAAAAAAGGCTATTCAATTATTCTCATTTCATTTTCAAACTTGTACTCTAAATACATTCCCTCTCTGAACAATATACTGCTTTCTTACTGCTTACCAAGTACAAGAACCTCATTCACAACCTTCTTATAAACCAAATGTATAATTTATTCCATGGTTCACATTTTCTTCACATTCACAAATTTTACCAAGCTAGTTTATTTCTCATACAGTACTAATGACTTTCAGTTAGTAAATTAACTGACAGAAGTAAGAATGTTTTCTCCTCTGGTTATTTGAACTTTTAAAACTTCATAAAGTGAATTTATTGCACATTAGATAAACCAAAGAAAGCACTGGGAAAATAATTCAGAAAGTATTTTTGATCATTTATATTTTGCTTTGGTTGACACTTTCCTAGGTATTGTAGAATAAATAAAATAAATTTATGAAACTTTTTTTCCTCAACATACTTACTTTTTTGGCATAGTAAGAAAAACACAACAAACCATTATGAAATATGACAAAATAATGCTAGTGTCTCTCTGAATGTGCCTGTTTGAAGTGCTTTTATATGTAATAGGAAGGAATATGACTACATCAAAGTCAGGCAAGATTTCATGGAAGAGATGAAAACACACTTTACCAGGCCAAGAGAGGGGTTCAGTTTTTCCCAGTTGGAGGATGCCTGGTAGAGAATGCCATATGAAAAGAGGTATCAGAGACAGGATCAAAAGTGGATTTTCCAAGGATATGGAACACTAGTCCAATAGGAGTGGGCAGGTGAGTTATGTTGGGAGTAATGGGAGATATGGCTGGGGAGTTACAGGGGACCAATTAAGGAAGTCCTTGGATGCCAGAGAAGGCATCTAAATTCCTACTAGAAATCTTTTAAGCCTTGGAATCTTTTCCTCCATAAAGCCCTATCTGATCCTTCTAGTGTGAACTTGGGTATCCCTCATCTCTGCTCCATAGCACTTTGAATGCACTTCCATCATTGCAATTTCTACTTTGTTTTATAATTATCTGCCTATGTGCTTTTCTGCCCTCTAGGAGTGAATTTCACAATGGCAAGGCCATACCTCAGTCATGTGTATGTTTATAGCCCCTGGCTACATAGTAATCACCAAATACTTAGCTGTTGATCACATGCATATCTGAACTTTGTTAGATAGATAGTGAAGAAATTTTGAATAAGGTAATAGCATGATGAAAATGAGATGTAAGCCGTAACAGTGCAGAAGATAGATTCTGGGAGTGAAAAAAGAAGGAAATAGGGATGTTAACTAACAGCCTCAGTGGAAACTCTTTCCTTGTTAGCTGATAAACTTCAACACTATGCATGTCCAATCAACTTCTGATAATTTTGTTTGAGACCTTGAAGAACCACATAGGACATTTTAATATTTTGTATACACTTATTCAGCAGCCTTTGCACTGAATAGCTCATTTTCTATAGATTCACTAATGATAATCATAATAATGCTAAAACAGTAGCTAACACTTATACAGCACTTACCATATGCCAGGCATGGTTTTTAGTGCTTCATATATATGAACTCATTTAATCTTCACAACCACACATTTTATAGATGAGGAAACTGAGAGAGGATAAGTAACTTGTGAAGATCACACAGCCAGAATACAAATGGATTTACAATAGTAACACTCAAACACTTAAAAAAGAAGAAAGTTAAAGAATTATAGTAGAATGAAATTTTAATATTTCATTTTAATCACTCTTGGTTATTTCGCTTAGCATCATTGAAACAAATGGACCACAAACAAACATGCACACACTCACACACACACATCTCTCAATTGTTTGAAAAATCTGTTTGTCATAGTATTTAAGTACTTAAGTTGAAAATTGAAAAGTGTCTCAATGTGGGAAGGGCTAGCACAAATGTAATGAGATCCATCATGGCAGGTCATCAAGAAGGACTCAGTTTCAGGCAGGTTATTATCTATCCTTAGGGAAGTCCCTTGGAATCCTGACAGGAAAATGGAGCCAGTGTTCAGGAAGTCATCAGGCCATTCAACATCTGGGAGCTAGGGCAGCAGCTGGATTTATGGGTAAGATTTTAGTAATTGAAACTGGGAGGTCATTTTATTTTCACTTATTGACTCCCTGTCACATTTTCTCAAATAGCTGCATTCCAAATTTTCACTAATCTTTTCTTTTTTTTAAATCCTCTCTCTACATTTTTTGAGAAGGTTGATGCCAACTGACACGAACTATTGTAAATGTCTGTCTTACTGTTGGAAATTTCTGTGTCCCTTCATCTTCATCAAACAATCAGAACAGGCACTGGCTAACAGCAGCTAGTGGTGCCTGCTGAATATCAGGCCAGATGTGTGATCTCAGATTCATCACCTGTAAAATGGGGTAAATAACACCAAACAGGTGTAAAAACTAAATGCAGAAAAATGCCTCGGATATGCCAGGTATTCAACAAATGTTAAATACAAGTGACCTGTCCAAGTTTGGGGAACATATCATACTATCACAGCAGCCTAAAAAACCCTTACAATGTGAGAAAGTACAGGCTTTATTAGACAGAGTCTGTCTGTTAACAGTGGATATTAGTGTGATGAGTCACAGCTCCAGCTGTGTTGCTACATTTCAAATGGAACTCTGCTGCAAGACTGTTCACACATGCTACATTTCACATGAGCCTCCTGTGCAATTTTATTCTAGGCTACCAGAAAATTTAAGCCATTTTTCAGCTCTTTAAGAACATATGCCCTTTCACTGAGGAAATTCCAGTCCAGTGCCACACACAATTCACTCAACTGTGCTACTCCATGCATGCTATTCCATTCACCACTACAGACACTTTCAACATGAACGTTTCCCTCTGTGATGCAATTCTGTGTGTGTGTATGTGTGGTGGGGGAGGATGTAAGAGCACAGTGAGAAGACAGAGTTTTCCCATTTTCCTCTCTATTCAAATGACGTCTCCTCAACCCTTTTAAAACTCTCTCTATGATATTTACCAACCATTTCAGTCACTGTGGAATTCTGTTAGGGAGAGTAACATAAATTTAACTTAAGCTTTCTTTTTGTGGAACTCTAGCTGGAAATTGCTCACAATTCCAGAAAATGTTTCTTAACCCCTAACAAAGTACATTTAACTTGAATTTTAAAAGATTTGAATTGCCTCTCACCTTATTCAAAATCCTTTAATAAAGAAAGCTTTCCAGTATAAAGAAACTGTTCTGAAATAAACTAGAGTTCTGAGTGGTGGCTTACTTAAAGTTGTGTTATAGCTGAGTAAGTAATATATTATTTTGAAGAGAATATAAAATTGACTTCTCTCAGCCCACTGACCCTTCCTGTCTTGTCCCCATACAATGATTTTTAGGAAAAGTATTTGTAATAGAGACAGTTACTTTTCCATCTTCAACTCAACTGAAAACTCAGAGAAAGACCACAGCTGGATTGGAAAAAAAGAACTTGCTTGAGACAGGGAGTAAAAATACAGCCAAAGCATGACTTTAGAAGAAAGAAAAGAACATTAAAAGCATGGCATAAGAAAAGGAAAGAACAACTCCATTTGAGAAACTAGAAAACTATCGCAAGGCATGATTCAAAGTATAACACTATACAAAGATAATTATAACTGC
Organism: Colobus angolensis palliatus; assembly: GCF_000951035.1. Taxonomy (NCBI): domain Eukaryota; kingdom Metazoa; phylum Chordata; class Mammalia; order Primates; family Cercopithecidae; genus Colobus; species Colobus angolensis. The sequence goes on from NW_012121821.1 coordinate 1,788,968, forward strand.
ATTTTTCTTTTCTTAAAGTTATATACACACGGAAAAGAACTGAAGCAATACATACATATAAAATACCTAGGTATGTGAAGGTGTGTGTGTGTATTATTTGGGGAAAGGAAAGTGAGGGAAGAACAATCTTACCTTGCCTTGCATTACCTAAATAACAATCTTAGTTCTTTAGTTAATTTTCCAGATGGATTACATTTTTCACAGTGAATTAGAATGGATAGTTAGAATAAACTGGGAAACATAATAGGGAAAACTTTTAACTGTAATTCATGTACATTCATCTTGTTTGATAAACATTGAGTCAGAAAATTAATATTATTCCAGTTTACAAACTTTGAAATTACTTAAAGGCAGTTTATAAAAAATCATGTATAAATTTTAGCAAGTACTTCTGAGATAATTCACAAAGCTTTTTTTGTAAATGAATGATTCTTTTATTGAAAAATAGTTATTGAGAATTGCACAAATTTTAATCAGATAGATGTCTTCAGTGTGTTTTACACATGAATGAAAAACCCATCACATAACATTGTCAAACAAAGATAGAAGCCATCCAGCTCACCAGTTGGAAACATGGTGTCTCAAAAGTTTTAGCACAGGCCAGGTGTGGTGGCTCACGCCTATAATCTCAGCACTTTGGGAGGCTGAGGCGGGTAGATCATGAGGTCAAGAGATCAAGACCATCCTGACCAACATGGTGAAACCTCGTCTCTGCTAAAAATACAAAAATCAGCTGGGCGTGGTGGTGCGTGCCTGTAGTCCCAGCTATTTGGGAGGCTGAGGCAGGAGAATCACTTGAACCTGGAAAGCAGAGATTGCAGTGAGCTGAGATCACATCACTGCACTCCAGCCTGGTGACAGAGTGAGACTACATCTCAAAAAAAAAAAAAAAGTTTCAACACAGTTTTGTTGCATAACCATTGGCAAGTTATTTTAATGTTCTATCTCATTTTTCTCAACTGTTAAATAGTGAGACTAACATCAACTCTTTCTAATTCATAACCCTATCATATCAAAGGAAAGGATCACAGAAACATGCTAGAAAAGATATAAAGATGGAAGTATAAAGTAAGATTTGTAAAAACTGCCCCTTTAAATAAATGTACACAGTAAGCCATAAACAGCATGCAAATCTGAAGTTCTCAAAATAGGTCAGTATAATTGACTTTTGATGTCAACATTATTGCATATTTTATAATATATTATTTGACACAGTGATCCATCTCATCCAAAATATTTCTGGTTTCTGTTTAATAATTTAAAAACATTTTAGTGTGGATTTTAAATTCTCCAAATTGTGTGACTTACATGAGTAACTGAGAGTTTTAATACATTTGTCATTTGCAAATCTCTCTCACCAACAAAACTATAAACTTGAGATAATAGGTTATGATGTAGGACTTTTGTAGTCCCCACCTCTACTCCATTGCATGGGCATTGGATTTTGCAAATCCTAGGTACTTGACTATTTGTTAAATAAATGCAGTATAATCCTGATAAGAATAACAGCAGAATAAAATGATTCAAGTTGACACTAAAATGGTGGAAATGTAGATAGATACTTGGTAATGGATTCCCATAATTATTAATTCCCTACCATGTTTTCTGAATAATTTTTTTATGTATTTTCTGTTTTCTGTGGTACAAATGCTTCTGCTGTGGGCTATTTCAAGTACAGATATGACATCACTAAATGTGGGGTTGGGAAGAGATGTTTGGTAACACCATTACACAGTATTTCTGTAATACAGATATGACAGTTGTAAATAATGTAGTCTAATGTAGTTAAATAATTGGGAAGTGATGAATTTTGAATATTTATTATCTTTGTTTTTAATATACTACTCCTGGAACTTACTTTCAGTAGATGCTTATTACAACAATAGCATTGCTTGCATCTGTGAAGTTCTACCTGTCTCACCTAAGGGAGTGATGACGATGTCTATGGCTACAATCTTTAACAACAAAACAGTACATAGACCAAAAAGTCATAAAAAATAGGATCAACCACCCAAAGCTACATTAAAAGAAAAATTCATAGTCAAGCCTTTTTATTATCAAATATAAGGAAGATTAAAAATAATGAAACTAAATCTTCATCTCAAAATGCTGGAAAAATAACAACAAAATCAATAAAAGAAAATGGGATAAAATGTCCACCTTTTTCCTCCAGGCGTTTGCCAATTCTAGGCATGAGAAGAGAGGTGAAGATTCCAAGCTGGATGCACTGGCTCATGCCTGTAATTCTAGCACTTTGGAAGGCTGAGGTAGGCAGATTGCCTGAGCTCAGGAGTTCGAGACCAGCCTGGACAACATGGTGAAACCCTGTCTCTACTAAAATACAAAAGAAACTAGCCAGGTGTGGTGGCATGCAGCTGTAGTCCCAGCTACTCGGGAGGCTGAAGCAGGAAAATTGCTTGAACCTGGGAGGTGGTTGCAGTGAGTCAAGATTGTGCCACTGGACTCCAGCCTGGGCGACCGAGGAAGACTCTGTCTCAAAAAAAAAAGAAAAAAGCTTCCAGACATTCCAGACAGAGACATACTACTAAGAAGCAGACATACGAATAGACAGGTGTTTCTCAACCTCAGCTCTATTTACGTTTTGAGATGGACAAGTCTTTGTTGCGGGGAGCGGATGTTTAGTAGCATCTCTGACTTTCCGCTAGATGCCAGTAGCATTGTCCCCACTTCTTCCGCAGTTGTGACAAACACAGATTTCTCCAGACATTCTCAAATATTCCCTGGGACAAAATTGTCTCTTGTTGAGAGCAACTGAGCTAGACAACCAACAGAATGGTAAATCTAGCTGTAAATCAACAAATAATAGATCAAACACTGACTTTTAGTATTTTCTGATTTCTGTGGTGCAAATACTTCCACTGTGGGCTATTTCAAGTACAAATATGACATACTGAATGTGGGGTTGGGAAGAGATGTTTGGTAACACCGTTACATAGTATTTCTGTAATACAGATATGACAGTTGTAAATAATGTAGTTAAATAATTGGGAAGTGATGAATTTTGAATATTTATTATCTTTGTTTTTAATATAATACATTTAATTATAAATTTACATAATTTGTTTTTAATAATGGCTGTGTTTAGCAACTAGCTCAACAGGTTCTTTAAATGATAACAATAGGTTCTCCCAAGCTTCAGCACACCGCTGTAATGGGGGCAAACAAAAGGTAGACCAAACTTAACAAAACCTGCAATCCAACCTCAAGTCAGCTCAGTCCCCAAAAAGATTAAGGTGATCTTCCACCTCCTTTCCCCAGTCTAGCTGGCTATCAGAGAGCTATCAGAGGATGAACCCTCTCTGGAAGAAGATTAAATCATCTGGAGTGCAGTTTTTCATGCACAAAGCCTGGCATTCATAAAAAATTACCAGGCATACCAAAGTACAGGATCAAGGAAAATAAATTGACAAAACCAACAGGTCTATACATGGCCCAGATATACAGATATTTAAGTTAGGCTTTAAAATAACTGTGATTAATGTATCATAGATGACAAGATGGAGAATTTCACCAGAAAGCTGGAATCTGTTGTAAAAAATTAAGTAGTTTTAAGGCTGAAAAATGCAATAACTGAAAGTATAAACACAATAGATGAATTTAACAGCATATTAAACACACAAGAAAGTAGGACTGGCAGACAGCAACAGCAAAAAACAGGTTAGTAGAAAATATCCAGACTGAAGCTAGGAGGACAAGAAAAAAATATAGATAAGAAATATGTTTCAGTTATAACATGGATATAATTAGAGGGAGGGAAAAGAAGATGGGAAGGAAGCAATATTTGAAGGGATAATTACCAAGAATTTTCTCAAACTGTCAAGCTTGGAAAGAAACATCAAGTTACAGATTGAGAAAGTGCTTGAAATCTGAAACAGGGTGAATAACCATATCTTATTATCATACTGCTGAAAATCAAAGGCAAGGAGAAAATCTTAAAAACATCCAGATAAATTAACATGAAAAATAAAAAATGTAGAACTGTTAAATAAATTCAAGAGATTGATCTCTGAAAAGACTGATAAAGTTGACCATTTCTGTCCAGTTAAGAAAGAAAGGAAGAAGAAATAATGTTTAAAACACTAGAAATGAGAATAAGCTAAAACCAAAGAGATGAAAAAAACTATTTTAATGTAAGAGAATACTATGTATAATCCAAGTATAATAAATTAAAAATCTCAGTGAGGTGGGTAATTTTCTAAAAAAAATAAAATACAAAATTTGACTTGGAAAGAGTTACAAGACCTGAATAGACCAGCAGCCTCAGAAGAAATTGAGTTATCACAAAAATAAATTATTCCTATACTATTATAAACTGTGTCAATTAAAGAAAACAGAATAACTCTTATCAACTTATTGACAAATGTAAAGTACCCCTAAAACCAAGATCTGATAAAAAGGTATTCAATCAAAGACAAACTACAGACCAATCTGATTTATGAAAATAAAATGCACTCACATTTTATTGCAGCACTGTTCACAACAGCCAAGATTTGGTAGCAACCTAAGTGTCCATCACAGATGAATAGATAAAGAAAATGTGATACATATACACAATGGAGTAGTATTCAGCCATAAAAATGAGATTCAGTTATTTGCAACAACATGGATGGAACTGGAGTTCATTATGTGAAATAAAATAAGCCAGACACAGAAAGACAAACATCACATATTCTCACTTATCTGTGGGTGCTAAAAATTAAAACTGTTGAACTCATGGAGAGAGAGAGTAGAAAGATGGTTACCAGAGGCTGGAACAGTTGGGGGAAAGGGAGGATGGTTAAACGGTACAAAAAATAGTTATAAAGAACAAAAAATTGAAAAACTGAATGAAACCTAGTATTTACTAGCACAGCAGGGAGACTGTAGCAAAAAATAATTGTACATTAAAAAAAACTAAAAGAGTATAATTGGATTGCTTGAAACAAAGGATAAATGCTTGCAGTAATGACCCTGATGTGGTAATTATGCATTGTATGCTGGTATCAGAATATCTTAGGTAACCCATAAGTATATACCTGCTATAGATCCACAAAAATTAAAAATAAAAATGAAAATAGATGTAAGAATCTTAAATAAAATGTTAGTAAATGGAATATAGCAATATATTGAGTAAGTAACATGTCATGATAAAGGTAAGGTTTATTTCAGGGATATACAAATGATTCAATACTGGGACATCTTAGGAAAACTATAATCATTTTAATATGTACTCATAAGAGATTTTTATACACATTCAAAATGTATTCTTTAATTTAAAAACCTCTTAGTATAAATTAATACTATGTTTGATCAAATCTAAGAAGCCATTTGTAAGGGTATAGAAGAAAAACCAAAGTGTTTTTTTCTGTTGTCTCTCACCACTCAACACTATGACAAAACAAGTCCTAGGGGAAAATGTAAGTGGGAACTTGTATAACATTGGGGTGATGTAGGCCTTTCTAAACAAGATTCCCAAAGCAGAAATAAAAAGGTAAAAGACATTGGATTGGACTACTAAATATTTTACATTTCTAGAGCTCATAAACACCATAGAGTATATTGTAAACAAACAAACAAACAGACAAAAAAACCAGCAGTGACAAAAAAGCAAACTGGGAAATACATATGCAACCCAACCCATTTGGTGAACAAAAGATTCATATCAAAATCAACTGAGAAAGACAAACATCAGAAAAATGGGCAGAAGATATAAACAGACACTTTTCAGAATGAGAAATACATATGATCCACAGACTAAGGAAAAATCTTTCACCTATTAATAATAAAAAATGAGGTAAAAGGATGAATAATTTTTCACCTACCAAATTAGTGAAGATTTCCAATATTGTCAAATTAAGTATTGATCAGAGCATAGGAAATTAATACTTTCTACTGTAGGGTGTGAATTGGTAGTACCTTTCTGGATAGCAGTGTAATAAATTATTTAGAAGTCTTAGAATTCTACATGCCATAGGTCTAGCAATTACACTTCTAGGAACTTATTCCAAGAATCATTTTTATGCATAAAGATATAGCTACAAGAATGTTCTTAATCATTCTTCTTATGATAGCAAAAAATAATTTCAATGTCCAAAATAGGGGTCTATGTAAATAAGCCATATGGTGAAAATATATCTGACATTTCAAATAATAGTGCAAAAGAAAATTTAATTATCTGGAAAGAGGTTTAAAATACATTTATAAGTCTAAAAGAGTATTAACATATGATCCCATATTTATAAAATATGCATACCTGTAAATATATGCATATGAAATAGTTTAAAAGGTTTTGTACCAAATGTTAACAGTAGTTGTCTCTGGATGGTGCAATTATAGGTGATTTTCAAAATCTGTACTTTTAAGTTTAAAATTAGCAAGTATTTATAGGGTATCAGAAAGACACTAATATTTTAATATTACCTTTGTTCAATGTGTTACAAACACTGAACAATTTATTTTAAAAACTGACCTTAAACACATTATTCTCTCTATGACAAAATTTATCCTTTCCCAATAATAATTTGAAGGAATGAATTAGAATGTAATTCCACATTTATTTTTAAAGGCCAAAATCCATGTTGCCCATCTACTCACATTCGTGGTAGATACTTTGCCCACTGCCATCTCTTCTAGGTTGTTGCTGCTTCTTTTCTTTTTTATCCCTAAGTGACTGGTAATGGTGATGACATCCTAATGAAAGGTAGCCACCGGAAGCTTAAACTGCTCAAACCTTCTGGTTTCAAATTTTCTCCCTCCTCATGACTATCTTCCATCTTCCTGTAGCACTTACACTGTCCTATTCCCCGAAGCCTAGAGGCAATCGATGAAGGGCGGGACACCAAAGTTAGATCTGCATTTATTTTCAAACAGATTGATTTTATTAACTGTTTATCATGTTTGAATATTTTAAAATTGGGAGTATTTTAAAGCCACCATTGGTTGATAACTTACTGTGCATTTTGCTAAGCACTTTAAAGAAAATTGTCTCCTTTATTTTTAATGACTTAAATAGAAAATCAAAGCTCACAAAGGGTATGTAATATGCTCAAGGTAACACGGGTAGTAAGAGATGGAACTAGGACACAGATTCATGTCTGTCTGGTCCCTAAGACACCCTTCCCCAGCTCACTATTATGTTATAATGCTTCACTGTATTCTGGCTGATTCTTCTTTTTGCTGAGTAATTCACCATCTGGTAGCTATCACACTCTAGTGTTAATTGGTGCTAATTTTCTGATGATGGCCAATGACTATACTTGGATTTTAAAGTGGAAAAAGCTATGATTAGGTGCAATACATGTGAGGTTAAAGTCACAACTTTCCCCACTTTACTGTGTGTGACTTTGAATAAGCTACTTAACCTCTATGAGCCTTAATTTCCTCGTTTGTAACATGAGGATAATACCCTTGTCACAAGAACTTTTGAGAGGATTAAGTAAATAATGTTGAAATGTTTTGTAAGTGGAAAAAACACTGTACATGTGAAGCATTGATATTAAACAGTATAAGGATTGGTATACATAGCAGTTTTCAGAACAAAGTTTCATCAGTGAAAGGGAGGCATGCTGCTTATTGGAATAGAGACTGGAGATCTATTAGGTAAGGACTCCTTTAAAATTCTGGGAAGGTTTGTTTGTTTACTGCATCATATTCTGTTATTGGTCATATTCTGGGTTAGTTCTGGTTATTGCCGATTGGTGTTGATGATAACTAGTAATAATTTGCTGCAGGGATGGGATGGGGAAGAGAGCGATTTTGCTTATTTAGAGTAGAAAGAGATCTAGAGAAACTCAGGAGACAATGGATAATTGATAGTTTTAATCGCTTACCAAGTGGCCAGCCTGTATCCAGAGCACTGTGTGGTTCAATATGAGACCCTCGCTTTAAAAGATTTATAGACGTAAAGTGGTATGTGTATTATTTTTTTTGCCCAGAACTGGGTCTTTTTCTAGATTTTCACCTGTTGGTGCTTTGTTCAGTGCTTCCCACTAAGATAGCTTTGTAACAGTAATGCTTAAAAACTTTTCAGTGTGGAAGTTTATACAGTGTGAAGGGACTTTTTTTACTTCCCCATTGGGCAAAAAGCTACATTCAGAGAAGAGCAACTGATGCTAAGGAGACTCAAAACCATGTCACTTTGAAATGACAGTGGAAGAGAACTGAAAAGGCTTAGCTCAAGGGGAAAAGTCGTAGAGTTGTCAGAGTCTACTTCAGTAGTTTGCAAACCTCACTGTCCATTAGAACCATACCTTCCAAGCCTCTCCTCAAAGTTCAGATGTAAAAGATTACAGTGGATTCCAGAAGTTTCTTTTTAAACTCTCCCATAGTTCTTATGCTTGGTTCCCATGAGTCCACGTGAAGGTTAAGGAAGCCCTGCCTTACGGTGATGTCAGAGGTCATGCAACAAACAGTACAAACAACAGGCATGGAGAGCTGAAAAGATTTATCAACTGTCTGAATGTGAGATTGGTGAAAGCTATTCCTAAAGATTAATTTGATGTTTAAAACCTAGTTTGGAAAGTAAGATGATGAATTCAGTTTTGGAAGCCTGGTATATTTGAGATTTGAACATAAAATTTCAGGTATATGAGTCTTCCCCAAAGTGTGTTCCACTGAATATTTGTTTCATCAGACCATTACATCTACATAATGCTAGTTCCAGGACATGTTAATATTGTGTTCTGTGACAAAAATGAGTGCCATGGACTAGGAAAATAAAAGATGGCTCATTGGGAAACACCGAATTAAAATAAGTCAAATAGTTGCTTTATCATAAAACTCATGGAGCCTACAACACACTAATGTTCACTGTAGAGCTCCAGGAGTAAAATATATGTAGCACTTTCAAAATTTTTTCACCACAGAACATTTTTTTAATTGAGGAAATGTTGTGAAGCTAATGTTCCTGATAACACACGTAGGAAATGCTAAAGTAGATAAGGAAGATATTTAAGTTGACTACAAAGGCCAAAGTTAGAGTATAAGTTTCATGGAAGGGTTGAATAAGGCAGTGAAATGCTGCAGAGACTCACAAGCATAAGAACCAGTCATTTGTGTTGGCAATATTAGAAAATTTAGAAAAGGCAATTTTAGTAGAAGTAGTAGTGAAAGTAAGATTTTGAAGATGTTAGGATGCAATCTCATGTTTTCAAACCACAAGCTGAAATGGAGACAACGTGTTAAAATATTTAAAATTGGAATTATCCTGGAAAATATAGTCATTATAGTTATGCTACTATAGTTAGAGTAGGAGTGGTAAAATTAACTCCTTATAATAGGAGGGAAAGTAGATTCAAGGAAAAATTTTAATTTTTTGAATACATTGAAGAAAGGTGTAAAGAGAGATGAATTTAAGGTGCTAGAAATGAGGAAAAGAGAGTAAAGAACAGGTAGAATAAACTTTAGAAAAGGAGATTACTTTTTCTCCTTCTGGGGGATAGGAAATTTTTTAGATAAATAATTGTGTTAGATTTTTTTGATTAATAATTGTCCATCTATGAGATTCGTTTTTAGTATTCCGTTTTTTGGATTAGCTAGTTTCTTTGCTTGTGTATTAGTGTCAAGTATGCTTGCCTAGAGTAGGAATTCAATACATGGCTGTTCTCATTAGTGATGCTGTTATTTTCTCTATTCGAATATGTTGCTGCTTCTTACCACCACCAGTAAGTAGACAAAGGAGACTCCATTAAGGTCAAACCAGATAATTAACTCCATTTGGTTTATCAGTACTGTATTTCATAATCATAAGTTGGCTGACCATGATTCCTTCTGCTGTTTATATTTCATCTTCATTATGTTGCATTGCACTTGAAACAACCTACACTTTTGTTCATTCATGTCTTGATTTGTTTTTCAGTGGTCATTCTAGTTGCAATTTTTTTTTGTTCTAAGGAAGCTTACTTTATGCTGCTGGAGATTTGCACATTTTACTTCTATGTACTCACTTAAGTATATAGTGTTAATGGCAGTCGCATGACTCATAGTCTGCGTAAGCATAAATTAACTCCAGTACCTCTGTGGTATGCCCTCTTTGAGATTGCTCTGGAAGACCACCCAGAAGTCTGAATTTACACAGACTGCAAAGACCCATTGAACTTAAGAAAATCCAGCAGCACTGACTGAACAAATACACCTGCATCTTTCAGTATGAACGAGCTATCCATTTGCTCTTGATTGAGGTTCAAACTGTTGATCTTACACTATAAAGGGCTTTATGGGCTGAATTATGGATACTTTAAGCAAGACCTCATCCTTTAAATAGAGTGCTTTGCACATAGTGAGCACTCCATAAATGCTCTTGACTGACTATGACTTAATGAATGTTTAGACCTTCCAGTGAACTTCTTTTCGTGGTTTCTAGATTTGAAGGAAGGGTTCTTGATATTGAATATTTGTCTTTCTTATTAGTTTTGCTTGGGGGCTTACTATAGTGTAATTTTACTGACCACAGGAAATTTATCTTTTTAGTGATGAATCATTTTAGGTGGTCTGTTGGCCCTGCCTGAGTAATCAATGGAATCTAAGGTTTTATAATTTGATTCGTGTGTTCAGAGACAATAGCTGTAAAATAAAATAATAGTTTTAATAAGTTCACCAAGAAAGTAGCAAATGTATTACTTTTTGCCCTGGGCCTGGGTCTTTTTCTGATGGATTTGCACTTGTTTGGTGCTTAGTTCATTGCTTCTCACAAAGACAACTTTATAACAGTGCTGTTTAAGAACTTTTCAATGTGAAAGTTTATACGATGTGAGGGGACTTTAAAAAAAAATATTTCCATAGTTTATGGGGGAGCTGGTGGTACTTGGTTACATGAGAAAGTTCTTTAGTGGTGATTTGTGGGATTTTGGTGAGGGGACATATTTCACTTCCTCATTAGGCAAAATGTTACTTTGGAGTAATTAGAAAAATAGAATGCTCTATTTTAAATAGGTGAGATTTTCTTAGCTTTAAAAGAACATCCAGGTTAGTGGTTCTCAGGATTATCTGGAGAACTTAAAAGTATAGATTTCTAAATTCTTCAACTGTGCTTTTCAAAAGGTTAATGTAATTCGGATAATCATACATGTTCTTGAATTATTGATTTGGGCCCAGGGAACAAAGTGGTTTAGTACTGATTTTCTGTCCCCAAGTTAGGTCAAGAAACATTTTATACTATCTCTTTTCAAGGCAATTATATACTATTCTATTATAAAGTAGGCTTTTAGTATCCTTATGATTTTTTAAAAAACAAGAAAATTATATGAATCTAATATCCTGTGTGGGACCATGCAGCTTGAAGTTTTCTTATTGATCCTAGTAGCTCACAAGAATAAACCAGGAATAAGGAACAAACTGAGGTGGCAAATGACTCCAAAGGAACAAAACTTACTCCTTCATTTCTTCCCCATATACTAAATGAAGGTACTACTCATTATCCACCGAGTTACTGGAGCTAAGAGCCTCTCAGTCATCTTTAATTATTTTTTCCCTCACCTCCCATATCTAGTCTACCAATGCATTTTGCTCTATGCACCTTCAAAATATATTCTGAGTCTGACTCCTCTTCATATCCATTGCTACTGCTCTAGTCTAAGCCACCATCATCTTTACCCTCTTTGACCTGAACTATTATGAGCCTATCTTCTTTGGCTTTTTAAAAATAGACTTCATTTTTTAGAACAGTTTTCTATTTACAGAAAAATTGAGATAGTTCAGAGAGTTCACATATATTCTCTCACACAGTTTCTCTATTAACATCTTATATTAGTGTGGTATATTTGTTATAATTATAAATGAATATTGGTACATAATTATTAGTTAAAGCCCATTTTATTCAGACTTTCTTAGTTTTTAACTAATGTCCTTTTTCTGTTCCAGGATTCTATCCAGGATACCACACATTTAGTCCTTCTGTCTCCTTAGTCTTCTCTTGACTGTGACAGTTTCTCAGACTTTTCTTATTTTTGATGACCTGGCAGGTTTGAGGAGTCATGATCAGGTATTTGCAGGATGCTCCTCTGCCGGAATTTGTCTGGTATTTTTCTCATAACTCGACCGGGGTTATGGGGTTTTTGGAGGAAGATCACAGAGGTTAAGTACCATTTTCATCACTTCATATTAAAGGTATATGAGAACAACATGTCATCACTTTTGATATTGACCTTGACCACGTGGCTGAGGTAGTGTTTGTTAGGTTTCTCCACTGTAAACATACTTTTTTCTCCTCCTTTTCCTACTGTATTCTTAGGAAGAAAGTCACTACACATAGCTTACACTTAAAAAAGAGTAGGGATTTATGTTCCCCATCCTTGAGGGCAGAGTATTTCTACATAAATTATTTGGAATTCTTCTGCAAGCGAGAGTTGTCTATTTTTTCTCTTTTATTTTCATTTATTATTATTTTTGTTTTTTAGAGGCAGGATATTATTCTGTCACTCAGACTAGAGTGCAATGGTGTGATCATAGCTCACTGCAACCTCAAACTCATGGGCTGTAGTGATCCTCCCACCTTAACCCCCCGAGTACCTGGAACTACAAGTGTGCACCACCATGCCCATGTAGAGAAGGGGGTCTCATTGTGTTGCTCAGGCTGGTCTTGAACTCCTGGGCTCAAGTCTCTTCTTTATTTAATCAATAATTATTTATATCAGTATAGACTCATGGATATTAATTTTATACTTTTGAGTTATAATCAATACTACTTTATTTATTGTTGTTGCTCATACTGTTCCAGGTTTGGCCATTGAGAGCTCTTTCAGTTGGCTCCTGTGTCCCTTTGATATATTCCCATCAATGTGGGGTGTATTTTTTTTATTGTGTTTTTGAGTGCTTCTTACTTTTTGGCACTTCTTGATGATCCAGGCTTATCTTGTATATTTCCTGCCGTAGTCCTAGAATCAGCCATTTCTTCAAGGAGTCCTGGTTTTCTTTATTAGAGAGTAGTGTTGGAAGCCAAAATCTGGATGGTAGGTGGCCTCTCTGCTTTGGCGTTTGTCCCACTGTAGTTCATTCTTCACATAGCAGGGTGAAGATTTAAGTACATTTAAATTATATTGCAACCTGTGATGGGTTATCCTTATATCTTTCAAAATCGCAACTCCTTACAATGGCATTTAAAGTTGTGGTCTACCCTTACCTACTTCTATAACTTTATCTTTTACCATTCTCTCTCTCATTCTCTCCTTCCTGGATGCATTGGCCTGCCATCACCCTGCCTTTTTCTTTCTTCTTCCCCCTCCCCTCTTCCTAATTTTAACCCTCAAATTATTAACTAATGATTTTTAATGTAGTGTTGTCTAAATAGTATTACCTTCCTTACTAAAAAGAATAATGTAATGATTAATTTTATGACTTACAGCTATCATTATATGTAATAAATTGAGTTATATAACAATGTTGCGTTTAGGCCCTAATGAGCTACATAGGACTCTCTTTGCCTTCTAAATAATTCTACAGAGTTCTGTAAAGTGAAAAGGGTGCTCCTCCTTTATCATCTCATCCACATTTATGTCCTCAGAGGCTATCAAAGTGTCCAAAGTGCTAGTCAACTCTGTATTGCTCTTGTCTGAGATTTTTACAGCTCTAAACTTTTAGAATCTGTCAGTAATTGTGTCTAGAACTAACCCGCTAGCCATAACTTCTATTGTTCTTTTCCTGATTACAACCTAAGGCAGAAATGAAAATTTATGGGGAATGTAAGAGAATAAATATTATGTATGAAACTGGTAAATTTTACTAACTCCTAATCTGCTTCATCCCCCAGAGAACACATGACAAGTGTGTACACAACACCAATCTTGAAAGACAAGACCAAGAAACAAACACACAAACAAATAAATGCATTGGAAATTGTCACAAAGTGATATGAACAGACAAAGATCCCATTGATTAGAATCTTCTGGCATGCTACTGGTGATCTCCAGTAATTTGCAGAAGCAGCTGCCCAGTGGCCAAAATGCACGTTAAGCACTTTGGCAGAATATGTTTGAAAATAGTGATGAAGAGTAGGGAAGTCAAACACATTTTGTAAAACGAGTTAAAGTATGGAAGAACTGTATATGTTTTGTTTGATTTGGCTAACTTCTAGGTTTTTGGCTTTTATTGGAGGTTTGGGGTTGCTAAGTGGCTAACTGTAGAAGAAGTGAAATGTAGTTTGCTAGGACCTCCATAACAAAGTATCACAGACTGGGAGACTTGACAAAATTTTATTGTCTCACAGTTTTGGAGGGGAGAAGTCCAAGATCAAGATGTCACCAGGTCTGATGTCTTCTGAGGTCTCTCGTTGGCTTGTAGGTGGTTATCTTCTCCCTGTGTCTTCCCCTGGCCTTGCCTCCTTGTGTGTCTGTCTTAATTTCCTCTTTTTATAAGGTCACCAGTCACATTGGATTAGGGTCCCCCTGGATGACATTTTAACTTGATTAACTCTTTTAAAATGTTTTTTTCCAAATACAGTCACAGTCTGAGATACTAGGGGTTAAAATATCAACCCCCAACATATGAATTTTGGGGGAACATAATTCATCCAATAACATGAAGGTGTACTCTGTTCTCTTTAATGTTATTTTCTTAGCATTTTGAATATATTCTCAATAGATAAAGGGCCTTGACTTTCAAAAGCCTCATTCTCTGTGGAGATATAAATATACACAAGAAACAATTACATTATTTTAGAGGAAACATAAATCACATAGACAGGAATTCAGAGAAGGTGAATATCCACAAGGCCTAGGGAAGAATTGTAGAAGCTGGGAGCCAAAAGTGGCCTTACAAATTATTTATTTTGTCAGCATTCTCTATCTGCAGGTTTGAGTTCTACAGATGCACCTTTTTGTCCCTTCACACTTACTTTTTCCTCTGTTCGCTTCTCTCTGTTTTCCCCTTTCTTCATTCCTGGGAATGCAGGGGGAAAAAAAGTAGGTAATTTACCTTTTTAATGGGATAGCTTGTGTGGGGCAACATTGACTCACTTCAATAACCTCATTTCAGTAATGAGAAGAATGGAGTTCACAAGTTAAATGATTTGTCCAGGTTTCTGACCTAGAATCCAGGTCTTCTGATTCTCACTGCACTATGCTTTCAAGTGCATTGTGCCACTGTTTTAATGGGAGAATGTTTTATTTGTGTTTTAAGAACAAATAAGATAGCCTTTCCATATTGCATAATCAGGTCATTTATATTATTTTCCATTAGCCTTCCCTCTTAAACATTTCCAATTTCTTCAGCTATTTTTGTAACTATTCTGTTATTGTTTTTCTACATCATTTTGGCATCCATATTAAAGTTTCACCTCACATAAGATCTTAACCAAAGTAATAATTATTTCTTTTATAATGTAGTGCTTTAAAAAAAAAAAAAACTTAGCTTTACTGGTATTTGTACCACGAGTATGATATTACTAATTGTGCTTGTGGCCATAGGTAAACTTCACTTAGTATCATTGTTTCGATGAAAGCTACCTTTTACTCAGCTTCTAATATGTGTCAGGACCACCTGGGTACTTTATGGTATCATCTCATTTAATCCACACAAGCGTTCTTAAAGGTGAATGTGTTACCTGTTTTATAGATGGTAAGACTTAAAATCGTCATTGACTTCTCTGAAGTTGCATAGGGTGGAAAGTGGGAGAGCTGGGACTTGACTTGTTCTGTTTGTCTCTGTTGGCTCTTTTCCCACAACTGTTACGTGAATATGGACAAGAAATAGACCTGTTTGCTTACCGTGTGTACCTCTGATGCCTACATGGAGCATGCTTCCTTAAAAGTCAATTTGTGGAAAAATGAATGTGGCCCACAGCTTCTAAGTGTATTTTTATATACCTTTTGCTCTTTTAGTTTCTTTGAGTCATTTTTATGTCTCAATTTGTTCTCCTACATATTAATATTTTGTAATGAATTTAGACTTCTTGGAATATGATTTATTCCTTCTTGATACTGGCAAATCTTAAGACTTTGGCATGATTTAATTTAGTGATATATCTTAACCAAGCAACCATAAATCTCATTTTCACATGAAAGTTAAAAGATGTATAATACTGTATTTTGTTAAACCACATGATTTGTCATAATAGTTGTAATTGTATCATGTTTTCAAAGTGGCTTGACTGAATTCTTGCTGCTCTTTTACTCATGATTATCCTGATTTCTAAATTTCTGGGTTTTAAAGTTCTATTTTTTTTCAGTTTTTTAAAAAATTAACCATACAGTGAATGGGCACCTTTTATTTAAATCATTATTATGGAAATGTAACATAGAGGCCTAAATTTTAAACACAGTAAGGAGGTAACTCATAACCTACAGCTGATACAACAATGTCGGTTAATATGTTGGGTTAAAAGGATAGAAATACCCAAGTAAAAGTGGACTGGCAATGCCAGCCCCTACTATCTAACTCAGTGAGGACTCTAGAGAAAGGCAGGTTTGGAATAGAAATGATATCAGAGTTGTGAGCTGGGATTTCTGTGATTATCTTGGTGTCCCTCTCAGGGCTGCAAGATTGCTATATCAATTCTAAGTGGCATATCCTTATGTGGTATTTTCAAAGGCAGGAAAGAGGAAAAGAATAGAAAAAGGGCCTTCTCCCTAAATCATCTTTCTCCTTTTCATGCAGAAAAAACCTTTCTGAGAAACATCACCAGCAGACTTTACCTTTCCTCTCACTGCTCAGGACTGGATTAAGTGCTTCTCCTTGTACCAGTCACTGACAACAAATAGGGTTGCCATGATTGGCTTAGTCCAATCATGGTTCATCCCTGGGGAGTGCACATTTTTTAGCACTCTTCAAAATGGAATTCTGTTATTAAGACAGGCTGTTAGGTAGGCAATTAATAGTGTCGCCACTATTACTGAACTCCTTTAGTATGATCAAATAATTATTATGCACAAATGTACAATTACAACTCTGATGAGTGCAAAGGAATGACTGGTGCTATGAAATGAAAGGGATTTAATCGAGCCTGCCCACTCTTCTTCAAATAATTGTTAATTAGACTAAGATGTGGAGAAAGTTTCAGAAGTTAGGTAGGCAAAGGGGTTAAGGTATAGTAGAGTGGGGGAGGGAGGAGGAAGCATTCCACGCAGAGGAAGCATATTGTGTTTATGTAAATTAAAAGGGCACATAAATATTCACTGCTATTCTCACTAGGCTGGTCGGTGAAGGCCTTTGAATTACTTCTGGGGGTAGAAGACATTGGTAGACCTTGTAGGTCTACGAGTAGGACGCTGAAATACTGGAATTTTTGAAAAATTTTCTTGTGTTGAGGGGACAACAGGATAGATTATTTGACTTGGATTGTTTTACAAAATCCTTGCTGTGAAGTTGCCATATATAATGTGCTTATAGGCAAAAATCACCCTGTCACCCATGCTCCTTCCCGCTAACAGTTGCCTGCAGCTAGAATCTTTAGTTGATATCAGTTAAAAACATTAAGAACAACACCCTCACTTCTCTGACACCTTCTGTGATGCTAATTTCTGTACTTGATACTTATGTGATTCCCATTTTAAAATTTTTGATATAGTTGAACATTAAATGAAAAGCAATGTTCTCTGAGATTTTGTGGATTTCCTAAGAGAGACAATAAAATAAAATATCTTTTGGCTTCAATACATATAGAACTTTTGTGGATACTGGGCTATTCTCTGTAAGGGTAAAATGGTAGTTTTATAAATTTGTCCAGGAGTATACAGCTCTAACCAATGACTAAAAGTGACCTCTTTTGAAAATTTGCAACTCTATTATCAAAAGAGTGCATGTATTACATAATTTAATTATTTAAGTAGTATACATGATACTTGAATTCTCCTAGTGTCTACCCTTTCTGGCTTACAATTCATGAAAAGTTCATTTTCAGGTTTAAAAATTTGGAAGTTTTTATTTAAATCTTGTAAAATGTGGCAATATTGCTATGGTAGATAGGATACAGGCTCAACTGTTCTGACAAGACTCCAAAATAATAGTGGCTTAAAAAAAAAACAGCTTGGGGCCAGGTGTGGTAGCTCACACCTGTAATCCCAGCACTTTGGGAGGCTGAGGCAGGCAGATCACTTGAGGTCAGGAGTTCAAGACCAGCCTGGCCAACATGATGAAACCCCACATCTACTAAAAACAGAAAAATTAGCTGGGTGTGGTGGCACATGTCTGTAATCCCAGCTACTTGGGAGGCTGAGGTGGGAGAATTGCTTGAACCCAGGAGGCGGAGGTTGCATTGAGCTGATAGCATGCTCCTGGGCAACAGATTGAGATTCTGTCTTAAAAACAAACAAAAAACAAACACACACGCACAAAAAACAAAATAACAGTTGGAGATTCATATGGCAGTTCTATAGGTGCCTTCTATCTTATTGCTTTACTATTCTAATATCAGTTTTCCCCTCATGATCTAAGAATGGCTACTTCAGCTCCTAGAATTACATTAACATTCCAGCCAGTGGCAAGGAACAGAAAGACAGGAAGGGTACATTCCTTCTCTATAAGGGAATAACTCAGATGTTATCACCTCACTTTTGCTTGCATCCTCTTGGCAAGGACTTAGTCATATGGGTACAACTAGCAACAAGACAGTGGGAAATAATGTGGAAATATTGTCTGTGTGCCCACTTAAAACTCAAGAGATTTTCTAAAATTAAAAAGGGGAGGATGAATATTGGAAGGCAGTAACATTCTGTGCTATAATCACCATCTTTTGGCAGTTGCCAAAAGAAGTGGTTGAATAGTTTTGAACTTAGAAGTAAGTATATAATTCGGGGTAAAATGGGTGTCTGTGGAGACACAATTATATTTATGCATATTATACCCTATTTTATGCAATTTTGTATCCCTACCATCTAGCATAGTATACTACTAAAAATAAACACGTAAAAATATGTTTGGAATGAATGACCATCCTTCTTTTCTTTTCTTGTACAGTCTGTATTAGATATGTATTCTTTTTTTACACTTGCCATATATTCGTCCTTATCCATATTTCACTTCCTTTCTCAAAGGGGATTTAAAAGTCGAGATGATCATAGTTCATAGGATGATAGAGGAGTACTTTGTATCTCTCTGTGTTTAAGTCTGTATGTGAAATCTAATAGGAATCTGAATTAACTTAGAACAACAAAGGACCAATTTTCCCTATCCCCATACTGACAGTTTTAACTTCTATTATCATGTTTTAATTATAAAAAAGGGTAGCTGTATTCTTTTGAATGTTCAGTATTGTGTCTGAGAATTCTGAAGGTTTTTTTTAATTGATACCCAAGGCCACTAATTGGTTTGTGAAGATGTTTTCTCTGCACTTTATGTGTATATTTTATGTATTGACCAGCTATCCCTAGAGAAGATAAGACAATCAGAGGAATAAAAGTGTTCTGACATGATTTTTTTTTGTATCTCAGAATTAGGTATTTTATAGACATTTTAATCATTTGTCTTGTTTTTGGCCTTCTATTAATATACAGATTCATTTGTTCTTGTGTTAATTTATACTACACATTTTTAATAACTCTTAAGTGTCAGGTGCCACATTCGGTGTTGGGAGCATGAAGATGCATGAAACCCAGTGTGCACCTCACTCAGCTTAGTGTCTGTGCCACACCATGTGGGGAGTGCTGTGCCAGGCCCCCACTGTGGGGTAACTGAGGGGGAAGCAAGGAGCCTGTGAGGTGATGGGGGCAGGCGGGATGCCAACATGATCACGTGAGCCTTGATTATTAAGAAATAATATGGCAATAGTTTCATCTGATGGGAGCGATGCATACAAAGTGTGAGTTAGAGATGGAACGGAGAGCTGGATCATGGAGGACTCTTTATATGCCATGCAGAGGAGTGGGGACTTAATGTCCCCAGGTCAGTGGCTTTCAAACCTTTTTGTCCACAACCCATAGTAATGCCTATGTTTTTACACGATGACTTATTACTAGGCCCAGACCTAACATTTGCAGGGCCTGGGCAAGAGGACAAATGGTAGCATAGGTACATACAGTATAGCTAAATATTTAAAAATCAAGGCAAAAAACTGTTAGAAAAGGATACACCAACCTACCTTGACACATATATCTTATAATGAAAAATGATACCAAATAACTGAGAGTAGTGCAAATTTAAAATTAATTTTGTCTTCCACCAAAAGACTATGAATTTACCCTAGGAAATGCCAGGGCAGTGGTAACTGGGCCAAGCTGGAGGAGAGGAGGGAAAGGCTCACTCAGCTTTCTCTTCCAGTGGCCATGGAATCTGCAGATAAATACCTCCTTTCTCTTACTCTTTTTGTGTGGAGGGGCTTTTTCATTTCTGCCAGAGGCTCTGGGCCCCCACCCGTTGCTCCTTCTATATCCAACAGCCAGGCATTGAGTTCCAAAGTGATCTAGTTCATGCCAATCCAGTCCAAGGGCAACCTCTGGCCCCCAGGTGCTCTCAGCCACTCACCCTCACAGGAGGGTTTGCATTAAGAGTTCTCTGAGCAGGAATGTGAAGGGTAGTGAGACAGCTAGCACTTGCTTTCTATGGCACACCTTTTTTCCATTCTTTTAGGGCCAAGGGGTCCCTCCAGCCCTCGGGTGCAAGCTCTTTCATTCAGCTGACAACTTTTGGCCACTTCTTGGACTGGAGGTATACACATGCTAGTAGTACTACCTAATCTGAAGAAGGGGCCCATGTAGGTCAGAGAAGCAGCATACAGCCATTTGGGTAGAGAATGATGGTGACCTTGGTAGTCAAAGCTTCAGGTGGAAAAGAGAACTCCTTGGCTGGTGGAAAAGAGCACAGGCAGAGGAAGGCCAGAGCAAAAGCTTCTTGCTCACTATTGGTGGATCTGAAGGGAAGGAGGACACTGGTTATGAGGTTATTCAGCCAAGGAAAGGCCTAAAGATAGTGAAAGTGAAGATAGAGAGGAGGGGAAGGATGTAGAATCCACAGGTCTTGATGGCTAATTAGATATTGGGGGTGCAGAAGAAATCTAGAATAATGCCATCATTTCTGATGTGTGCCATTTAAGGCCACAGTGTGTCATTCAGGTAGTATTTTGTTTATTATTTGAATATATGGGTCAAGATATGGTCAAGTAAATGTTTTCATTTGGACAGTTTGTTAAGATGGGAATTTCTTCTAAATCACCTACTAAATCAGAATCACTAGGAGAAGTCCTGGGAGCCTGCAGGTGAGCAAACTCCTGTGGTGATTTTGAGACACATCTGTACCCTAGAGAGTGGGAACAGTGTTTCAGGTGGCCTGAGGGCTGAACTCTGGTGCTCACTAATACTTAAGGGACAGGAGGAGGAAGGGAAGTGACAGACACACTGGAAAGAAGTGGGCAGTATGTCCGATGAAAGAGAGAGGTTTAATAAAGTAAGGACGGTGACACGGCTTGTGCATTTAACATTGGGAAGCTTCTGATAAACCTTAGCAAAGGCAGATCACACTGATTCAAGGATTGAATATGTTGGGAGATTAGGAAAGGGAGATAGATGATATAGGATATAGTCTATACATCTTTTTTACATTACAATTTGATTGTAAAGCCAGATGAAAGAGGGATAACAAAGCAAGGCACAGATTTGAAGGGGTCCTTTAAAAACAATTCTGGAGCACTTACATGATGAAGGGAAGAGGAACCTGTGGAGAACCAGATATTGAAGATAAGGCAGAGAAAAGGAGTAATTGATATAGCATGGTTTCAAGGGAGATGAGAGGTGCATTTTAGGACCCAGAAGGAGGGAAGCTTAAGCAGAAGGAAGAACACCTCTGGCTTCTATACAGTTAAGAAGGAGAAAGGGCATGCATAGATGCAAAAAATTATCTTTACAGACATTTGAACACAAACTCTAGTCCCAATTTAGGTGTTGTGGCTACAGAGGTTATATAGGGCATGGCTGTAGTTGAGTGGGGGAGATAGACAAGGAAACCAGCAAGATAACATGTGGCAAGTGTTGTTAGAGTTGTGCTAAGAGATGATGGAAACACAGAGGAGACATGAGACAAGGCTTTGCAGAATTGGAGAGAGGGCAAAATATGAAAATGGGTTTGTACCTGAAATAGAAGGCAGGGACATGGAAGAGAAGGGTTGAGATGAGGACTATGGTAGGGCCAGGACTTAGGGAAAATGTGCATCAGGATTACGGCGGTGCTGATTGATAACCATGGATGCAATTTTACATATACATGTATATGTGTGTATTACATATTACACATATATGTGTATATATTTTTTACATATATACACACACACACAATCATACAATTACAAGTATCAGCTGAAACTTTGTTTGGGAGGACTTCAGAAAATCATTGTTTGTGACCAAGGAAACTTCTTGCTTATCCTTCCCTTTTCCCCTTTGATAACTTCTCTTGAGGCTAATTTAGGTACAGAAAGCCACCGCTTCCAAAAATGCTTGGTACCCTGGCATAATTTCAAAGAAATCTCTTTTCCCACTTAGTTAACTACATTTCTCCAGGAAAAAAAAAAGTCTTCTCTGTCAATGTAACATCCTTTAACAGGACTCCTGCTGGTCGGTTCTTATATCTTGCTGTGGCAGCTGTGAACATATATACTATTGATTGTTGATGTGTGATATAAATCCGACGGCAGCATGCCCACTAATTGGTTTGAGAGCTAGATATAGACAATGCTGTTTTATAGTAGCTTGTGTAGATAGGCCTAGTCATAGGGTTAATTCTGCTTGACAGCACATCAGCAGCATCTTGAGAGTAATTACCTAACAGAAGTTTTCCCACAGCCAAACTGAGAGCTTCAAAGGCTTCTGAATTTACAACCAGTATTAACCAATATCTGAAACATAATGTTCCCACAAGAGCTCAGAATTTTTTCTTCTTCTTATTAAATGTATGGGGTTACTAGGTTCATTTGCTGTGTCCAAAGAACTTAGTGAAAAGTTACTTGGTGTTGAATAATTTCTCAAACCTTGAATAATAAAGAGAATAATTATGAATTTGGTTTTGTATTGCCTTATTAACTTACTGAAACAAGTTAATCTGTAAAGATCAGGTGCCTTTTAAAAAAACATATTTTATCCTGTTTCACCCAAAAACAAATTTAAAATGTTAGTATCTTTTCCATATTGTGCTATGTGTATTGATATTTGCATATTTAGAGGGCCTAGGGTAATGCATGTATTTAAAATGGTTACAATACATATATTTTTTTATATATTTTAGAAATATACACTGAAAAATGTAACTATGACCTCCCCTCCCAATCACAGCTCCCTTCCCCGTGAAATAACTGTTCTTTT
Source organism: Colobus angolensis palliatus (assembly GCF_000951035.1). Taxonomy (NCBI): domain Eukaryota; kingdom Metazoa; phylum Chordata; class Mammalia; order Primates; family Cercopithecidae; genus Colobus; species Colobus angolensis. The sequence goes on from NW_012121821.1 coordinate 1,812,175, forward strand.
ACAACAGATTTTATATTGTAAAAACTTTCTTTCTCTTTGCAGGTCAGAAACCAAATTTGACTCTGGTTCAGGTATGTTTACATTAATAATGCTATTCTGAATATATTTTATTTACATTATTCTCTGAGGAGTAATTCATCAGATCAAGAAACATTTTGATTTTAAACAGACTGGGCAGTTTTTTTTCAAAATGTGAGTCCCACCTCAAAGCAGGGCTATTGACTGCTTCAAATCATAATTTGAGATGTTCACTTTGGAGTCTTCATAGCTCTGCAATAAGCATTACATGCTCTATATCTGCAGAGTTTCATTTTAAAAGCAGAGGTGGGGGTTATACATACTAATTGCTCAAAGTAGATTATTATTTTCTCAGTGGACAAAGCATCCTGAGTAATTTGAAAATTCTCTTTAGGTTGTCACCAAATGTGGGAGATGGATGCATTTAATTCAGCAAACTATAGAGAATTCAAGCTAATAGAAATAGAAGTTTGTCTATGGCTTACTAGCTTGTTTTCTCTAAAAAAAATTTTATTGCTAGATGGGTGATAGAAAATGAAGGTCACCTTAAGCCATTATTTTGAATCTATTAAGACAAAATTTACATTCTCACAATCAGTGGCATATCAGCCTCCTTAGACATTTTCTTTTCATTAAGCGTGAATGTAGCTATATAATTCTCAGGTTTGACTATGTCATTATGTCACTTGATGAGATTTATGTGCTTCACAGTTTCTGATGGCATTTACAATTAGAGCACAAAAATTGCCTCATGTCTCATACAAAGGAATTATGTATGCCCTTTGGTAGACTAACAGAAAAATAAACATTAATTTTTGAATTCTAGGAGAAAATGATTTACAGAAAAATATATAACTTGTTGAATTTAAAAGTAACAATTTTACTCTGGTTCGAGTTTCACTATATTGTAATCTGAAAAATGTTTTTACTTGTTATGTTCACAAAGGAACAAGTGCTATATATTCTTTTTGATAGTAGTGTTAAGGGGATAACACACTTTTTCTTCTTTGTAAGCTTTGTCTGTCTTTAATTGTATAGTTTTGTGAATTTGGTGAGACTCATTAACTACGAAGTCTGTATGTTTGAGTTAACAAATTTACCCAGTTTGAGAACTCCAGAAATCTTTGTATCCTGTGTCTTCTGCAGCCTCTGAATCAGATGTATGAATGACAGTATAAGATAAACATTTTTGGTTGAAAACATTGACTATATAGAGACTAAAGGTGGGATGGCATTGTATCAACTGTTTGACTCCTTGATTCACAAATGGCTCAAAATGAGACAAAAAATCTTTCTCATTTTTTAACAGTTAAAATCTTTAAGTATAATTAAAAATAAATGAATAAAGTTGATAGAGAGTGCATTTTTACATAAAAATTACATGTCTTTTTTTCCCTGCCAGTCACCAAATATTTATTAAGAACCCACTTGATTATGATCTGATGTAATTCCCTGAATATCAAGTCAGAAACTGGTTTTAGGGTACAGGGTCTGGAATATAGCTTTTAAAAATGAATAAGTCCACTAGGTTCATTTTGAAGGTAGAACCTGGAAGTAGTGTACAAAACTGAAATATTAGGCAGCTATTGTCAAAGTCAGACAATTTATGTTAAGTTTTCAAATCCAAATTAAAGTGTGCTGCTAAATTCCTGTAGTGAAAGTAAGTATTTATCATGAAAATAGTTATAACATCTGTACAGGCACACATCTTTCACTCTGGTGACCAAAGATTTTGTGCATGACTTATTTTTTTTTCCAAGTTCTTATTTAAAAAAAAAAAATCTATCATGGACAACATCTGCATGTCTTTGAAAACTACAAAGTTCTGTACTCTGAAAACTCTTATAGGGGAATACTGATTAAAAGTTTATTTATTCTTTTAATTTTAAACTTAAATATGTTGTGGAAAGAATTCAGATGTTTTCAAATTAAGAAATGGAATTTTTTTTTTATAAGCTCCTTTTAGCTTATGACTGAAAGAATCATGACAAAGGAAGTTAGAAATGTATTCTTTGGCATCCTATAACATAAATTCTAAAATTTTGGTTAGAAATAAGGTAGCACAGGGCCAGGCACAGTGGCTCACGCCTGTGATCCCCAGCACTTTGGGAGGCAGAGGCAGGTGGATCGCAAGGGCAGGAGATTGAGACCATCCTAGCTAACACAGTGAAACCCCGTCTCTACTAAAAATACAAAAATAATTAGCTGGACATGGTGGCATGTGCTTGTAGTCCCAACTACTCAGGAGGCTGAGGCAGGAGAATCACTTGAATCCAGGAGGCGGAGCTTGCAGTGAGCCGAGATCTTGCCACTGCACTCCAGCCTGGGCGACAAGAGCGAGACTCCATCTTAAAAAAAAAAAAAAAAAAAAGGAAATAAGGTAGCATATTGGAACAATTAAATGTATGACTTTAATGGGTTCAGATTCTCTATTGTTCATCAAATACAGAAAGTAAACTATGTCTGTCTAATGTTGTATACAACTGTGACAAAGTAAGATTTTTAAATGAAGGAATATACCAATCTTACTAAGAAAAAAAAACCATAAAAAATAAATACCATGGTCAGTGACTAGCCATAATGGAAAGGATTTCAAAGTTAAATTACATGTGTGTGTGTGTATACACACACACCCACATACTTCCCCCGCCCCCACACACAAAGTATATCAAGGAGAGTACCCAACTTATGCAGAGCTTACTGCACAACATTTTTAGTTTATGTAAATAAGTTTTATGCTGTGGAGTGAGATTCAGGAGAAAGGAAGGAAAGTTTTCATTGTCAGCACATGGTAAAAGGTTTTATTTGTTGATTGTATACCAAATGATTATTTTCCTAGAAATTGATTTAAATTTTTTTCTGATCAGAATCACATCTTTTTTTTTTTACAAACGCAAATCCTCAAACAACCTCCTGTGCTTTTTAAGTTCACAATTTTTTATAATGAAAAAATTTCAACCATGTATAAAAGTAGAAAGTATAGTGTGATTAGCACCTATATAGTCATCATCTAAATGTTACGCTTGTTAATTCTTCGCTGAATTTGTTTTAACTTTTTTTTTTGCTTGAAATATTTTAAAGCAAAATACATACATTTCATGTGATTTTTACAATCTGGAAATTATAGATGGCCTTGACTTATTAAAAGGAGTCAAAGTTTTGAGGTTTTCATCTGTTTTAGAAATTTGAGTCACATACACATGATTGTGTAAAGGATTGTGGCATTTTCATGTTCACATCCAGTTGAAGACTCTTTGAAAGTCCTATTTATGGTGAATTGTATAGTTAAGAAAACCTTCAACCAGAAGGCAGAGGCCCTGAATTAATTCTGACCTGAGAACTCCAGAAATTTTCTATTCTCAAAATTAATTTAGTTAAAATGTCAGCTGCCATTTAGCTGTGGTCTCTATGTACTGAGTAATATACTGATTAGAAACCTTTTCTGTTGATTTATAACTCAATCACCTAAAGTTTTTGGCTTTGCCAATTGAGAACAGTCAGCTTACCTTCTTTTTAAAAGGAGTTTTAAGGTTTCCATTTTATACCTTTTCCTAGTTGATGTACTAATGTTGGCTTGCCTAGGATTGTGTGGAGTTGGTGATTTTACTAATAGAGTAAAACAGACTTGCCTTTTATGTTCACAAGTAGCAAGAAGCTATACTCTTCTCCCCACCTCCCAAGAAGGGAAGTTAGTTGATGCTGGAGGAAGCAGAGCATTGAGTTTAATGTAGTGATTAAACATGAAAGCCATATATCAAATCTCAGGAGAAACATGCTTTTGAAAGAGGCAGAGAACTGTGGAGCATATTGCATGATAGGCTATATAAACAGAGCCCTGGAGGTCACTGTGTGGATGCAAACCAATTAAATAAAAGAACTTACTGGCTTTGCTTTCTGTCATCTGGATAGGGAGGATCACAAGTTAACATGCACAGGATTGAAGTGTAAACTTTGTTTAAATAAGCTAGGCACCTTTGGAAATTTCATTAACTCTTTCAATCCATTGCTAACATATACTTTCAAAAACCAAAGTCTCTGGGAAGTTTTTTAAAAATCCAGAATATATGTTCTCTTGGCCTTCTGTACATACCCATTGGCAAAGGGTAATGAACTAGTAATGAGTAGGATAGAAGAAAAAGTGAAGGATGAGGGTGAAAAGACCAAGAGTTGGCTCTGTCGCCAAATTTGAAGAATGTGCTTGTCTTTCAAAAGCAACCCATTTGGAAAAGCAGAGCTCTTGCAAAATAACTGAAAAAAGATATTTTTCTCTTCTGAGTTCTGGGTATAAGGATATAGGTAGAATTTACTAGTCACTAATATAACATCAGGATATTGTTATTTCTGTTCCAATAAAGTAGAATAGCTTTCCGACCAAGAAGAATCTAACTTATTATAAGTTAACCTTATCTTATTAACTTGTAAATAAGTTAATTTATAAGGACAGCTTGTACTATAATTCTGTGGTCCCAACCTTATCAGGCAATGTTTGGGTGAGAAAATGAAGTAAGAAAGTTAAATGGTATAGATTCGTGGTCCATAAACATTCAAAACAAAGGTTTTTTTTTTTTTTTTTTTTTCTATGGAGTCATGTTGGCTGAGAAAGTGAATAAGCTTATGTTTAGTGCTTGTTGATTCTGGGCTGCTTGGAATAGCTATATGAAGGAAAAGGGCTCATAGAACACAGCAACTCAAAGGTATAAGATTTCATGAAAGCAAATTATGGAGGATTAAGAAACCTAATGAGCATGGTTTAGTGTGCAGAGTTGAGGAGGGAGCTCACTATTAAATAAAGCCGGGAGTGTAGAAGGTTAGGAGATCCTAAAAGACATGATTATAAAAGGCACAACAGAATATAATTATGCTGAAGGGGTGGGGGGGCGGAATCCAAGGAACAAAAAGCAGCTAGTGTCGCTTTTAGGATCTGTAGTTAAAAAGGAATCTACACCAGGGTAAGAAAATCAAAGAACATAATCAGTTAAAACTTGAGGCAAAAACCTAAGTGCAGGGAAAAATAGAGTGGGGCTGTTAAGGTAGTCACTAAGTTGAAGGGAAATGAGGAATTTGAAAGTAGTGGAAATAGAGTTTTGAAAGCTTATTAACAAATGAGAGAATTTGCCTAACATAGTAAACCTTCCCCAAGAGCTATTGATAAGGAAGGTATTTTCAGTTCTTATAAGCATGAGAATATGTTGACAACACTTTTTAGCTGTACAGTTCAATTTCTTCATTTTAAATTTCTTATTTTAAACTCGTAACATTGATGAACAAGGAAATAAAATATAAATATTTGTATAAGAATATTGAAATCTGCATTTAGGCATCATTTATCAGCAGAAATAAGAAAAATATCGACTATTCATCTATTCATTCATTCAACATATATTTATTGGGCATATCATATGCCAGATGTTGAGGTTATAGCTGTGAACAGGGTGGATACAAGTCCTTCTGTCATGGAATCTTACACTGGTTGGTTTGTCCATGGTCCATTGTACAAATTCACATGAACTTACCTGCATACTTAACTGAGGAGGCCTAACAAGACTAAAACTTAAATCTAAATGGTGTGTCAGAGACCTCTTGCTATTTGAACATAAGCCAATTTATTTTAGATTTAGACAAATTCACCTTTCTTTACTTTATTCAAGCGATATCATTCTGTTTTCTACAGACTTTTAAGAGAACAGCCTAATGATGCTAATGGTTAGGGTGTAATTTTTCTAGAGTTTTAAATAAGGAGTGACATTTTCCATTTGATTATCATTTTTTAAAAAATCAACTTAGAAGAGAACACACTGACAAATATTTGTGAATATAGTTCTATTCTTTGTTTTTGTTTATTTCTTTTACAGGATCCTGTTCAAGGTTAGCCTGAAAAATCAGGCAACCTTCTCCATAGCAATCTTTTTTTTTTTTTTTGAGACAGAGTCTTGCTCTGTTGCCCAGGCTGGAGTGCAGTGGCATGATCTCAGCTCAGTGCAAGCTCCACCTTCCGGGTTAATGCCATTCTCCTGCCTCAGCTTCTCAAGTAGCTGGGACTACAGGCGCCCGCCACCACACCCGGCTAATTTTTTTTTGTATTTTTAGTAGAGATGGGATTTCACCGTGTTAGCCAGGATGGTCTCGATCTTCTGACCTCGTGATTTGCCTGCCTCGGCCTCCCAAAGTGCTGGGATTACAGGCATGAACCACCGCGCCCGGCCTATGGCAATCTTTCTTGATTGAATAGAAGCAAGTAGAGGGGACATGGCTCTTCATCCCCTTTTATAGACTAACTTGACCAGGAAGCAGCGAGGCATAGTGGCTAAGTGCTGAGGTTTGGGTCAGATAGATGTAAGTCTGTCTTTCCAATAATTTCCTATTGATTTTCTCAGATTTCATATGTACCATTATGTCACATACTTACATTTTGTATTTTTTCTTAGAACTAGAGCACTTAAAAACTGAATTTCCTTCATTGGAGCTTTAGCTGAATCCTATAGTTTTAATATTTTACTTATTTTTATTATTTTTTTAGAGGCAGGGTCTCTGTCTGTTGCCCAGGCTGGAGTACTGTGGCACAATCATAGCTCACCATGACCTTGAACTCCTGGGCTCAAGTGACCTCGTACCTCAGTCTCCCAAGTAGCAGGGAATACAGGTGCACACCACCATACCGGGCCGATTTAAAAAAAATTTTGTAGAGACTGGATCTTGCCATGTTGCCCAGGTTGGTCTCAAACTCCTGGCTTCAAGCAATCCTCCTGCCTCAGTCTCCCAGAGCACTAGGATTAGGCATGAACCACTGTGCCCAGCCCAATATTATATTTTAAATCAATGCAGTTTTAATTTTCTTTTGAACATGATAGTTATTTAGGGAAGTGTTTTTTTTTTTTAATTTCCAAATTTTCTACCTTCTACTTTTATTAATGTTTTTCAGTTTTATTGTTTGATAGTCAAAGAATTTGGCCCTACTACTTTTTAAAACGTCTATTATTCAGTACTTATTAAAGTTCTAATTTTGGCCTTCCATGTATTTAATTTTTGTGGCTTTTTTGATGGAAAACTATATTCTCTGCAATGTAAAGGCTTCAATGGACATTTAATTAGATTAACCTGATTCATGATAATTAATCCTTTGTATCATTATTTATTTGGTTTTTATTTTTTCTGACAAGGACGGTGAAAGGAATGAGTTTGTCATTTTTTTTTTTTTTTTTTTTTTTACCTGAATTCTGCTTCTTTAGATATCACCATCCCTGTGTTGTCAGCTCCACATACTCCATAAGTCTGGTGGCAGCCAATTTACTTGGGGCGTATATTACACTTGTCTCCTTGTAGAGAACATTACTGCAAAGCAATGCTCCTATAAATGAAGGCTGCTAAACTAACACAGGAACAGAAAACCAACACTGCATGTTCTCACTCATAAGTGGGAGTTGAACAATGAGAACACATGGACACAGGGAGGGGAACCTCACACACCGGGGCCCGTCAGGGCATAGGGGGTCTGGGGAGGGATAGCATTAGGAGAAATACCTAATGTAGAAGATGGGTTGATGGGTGCAGCACTTGTATACCTATGTAACAAACCTGCATGTGTCCCAGAACTTAAAGTATCAAAAAAAAAAAAAAAAAAAAAAGAAATGAAGGCTGCTGTAAAGAGGAAACATGTTATTCCAAACTCATATGTGAAGCAAGAAGTTGCTGCAATTACCGTCTGTAAATACCAGTGCTCTCCTCCTCCCACATATCCCATAACTTTATAAGGAAGGAGGCTCTGAGGCTTTATATGATTCAAATGTTTATTTTCTCCACTTAAGATCTTCCCCGACTACTCCATCTGTTTGGCAAGGTTCTATTTACCTTTTAATGCTCACCTCAAACATTACTATATCAATTAAATGTAGCCTTCCTTGACACCTTCCCAGTAGTCAGCCATGTTTCTCTGTGCAAACGCTGTCTCTTGTAGCACTTATCATCTGCAGTAATTATTCGTGTGAATCTTTTCTCTCTCTCCAAGTCTGTGAATTTCTTAAAGGCAAAAGCCATGTCTCATTTACCTTTATAGCCTTGATGTCTTTTTTTTTTAATTTTTTTTTTTTTTTTGAGACAGAGTCTTTCTCTGTCGCCCAGGCTGGAGTACAGTGGCACGATCTTGGCTCCCTGCCTCCTGGGCTCAAGTGATTCTCCTGCCTCAGCCTCCCCAGTAGCTGGGATTACAGGCGCCCCGCCCCCCAACCCCTCCGCAACCATGCCTGACTAATTTTTGTATTTTCAGTAGCGATGGGGTTTCACCATGTTGGCCAGGCTGGTCTCAAACTCTGTATCTCAAGGGATCCATCTGCCTCAGCCTCCCAAAGTGCTGGAATTACAGACGTAAACCACTGTGCCCGGTCTATAGTCTTGATGTCTTATATGAGATAATTACTCAATAAATAAAAATTCCATGAGGTTGGAAATTTTTGTTCTTTAATAGTAATAGAAATAACTATGGAAGATTTATTCTCCCCTTTTATAGTGTTGAGTTGTTGCTGGGAAGTGACTACTGGGCCAGAGTTGACAATTTCCAAGCTCTTTGCATCTATGTAGAGACATGTAACTAATTCTTACAGTGGTATGTATGTCATTTTTAGGTTAAAGGTATTAAGTAGTCAATATGCTTTCCTTATATCACTTTTCCTCTTCTGAGGTTAACTCATAGTTACATGTTGAACATGATGCCATCACAGTGTGGAAGGAGTTTGGATCGATACATCATACTTGGAGGAGATCCACGCAGGAGAGCCATTCATCCTAGATTATCTTCATTGGACTTCATGTATTATGAAATAATTTTTTTATGATAAGCCACTGAGATTTTTCTATCACTTATTATAGCAGCTAGTGTTACTTACCTTGACTAGCCCAGTGCTTCGACTAGTACTTGGCAAAAAGTTATTTGCTTATAATTATTATCTAGTGGCAAATATCTCTAGATATTTTTTTGGATAAATGATTGAATGAGTGGCTATCTAACCTGAAGGATCCTTTAAACCAAGGATTATACAAAAATAGAATACTATGTTCTGCATAGTCACCAAGCCTATCAGCTAGTGAGTATCACAATAATGCAGTATAATAGGTCACCTCAGAAAGTGGTGATTTAAAACAATCATCATTTATTCATGCTTATATGTCTATGGGTTGGTTGGGTATTGGCTGGCACATGCTAGTTGCAAGTTGGGTTCAGGTCTGTTCCACACTTGTCAATGATGGTAGAAGATAAGAGGGCAAGCCCAAATATGCAAGCACATAATTATATGATTATAAAACACCTTGAAAATATAAAATGTAGTACAGATTTGTATATGGTTGCAATGTGGCCATTAGTAGGCCATTAAAAAGGTTGCTGGCCACACACAAAAAGTAGCATTAATTGCCTTGGTGAATTTTTTGTATATAGTATCTGGCTATTAACTTTCAGGCTCAGACACCTAGATGTTTCACTATCTCTCAGGGGTGGACTCACATGGACAAACCCAGAAGACTGACGGATGAAGCCAGAATGCCACTGTATTTCTTTATAATGAAAAATGTATAATTTCCACATGAGTGAGGATACTTACATCTGCATGATCAGTGTTTTCTTTTTTTGTAAGTAATCCAGCTACATGAGACACAAAATCACAATAAAAATTCACTTGATCAGTTTACCAACATAAATCATTAATGTTGGGACTGAAATTTCCTTACTGTAACATATCAGCCTAAAGCTAGATATCTTTGAGAAGTTGAATCAAAATGGAGAATTGCGGTTGAGTACAGACTAAGAACAAAGAAAACAAATTGAATGTTTAGTTGTATGAGTTTAAGTTAACAATTGTCTGTCTCCAAATAGGGATGGTCCTGGCTAGTGAGACCTTTTATGACATAAATTTAATTGGCCACAACTCCATTCATCCATTCATCCATCTACCCATCCACCATCTACCCATCCATCTATATAAAAGATAGCCTTGCTGTTGGACCTGGACAATATACTGCAAATTCATTGCCTAAGACCTTGTTTCCAAATTCACAGAGCAGACCTTGGAAGCAATTGTAGAGCTGACAATTTACAGTTTAAATGTTTCCTACCTTATTGAAATAAATATTAAAATTTCAGTGGTTTAATAAACCATGTCAGTGTACTTAAATTAACATATAGAACAAGGTCAGTATATAGATCAAAATATAGAACATTTCCACCTGTTATATTCCCTTGTATCTTTCTTTCGTCAGTCCCCACTCATCAGAGGTAACCGCTCTTCTGACTTCAGTCACCACAGATGAGATTTCTCTGTTCTTGAATTCCATATAAAATAGAATTATATGGTATATACTCTTTTTCATATGGTGGCTTTTGCTCCATATCATGTTTTTAAGATGTATTCATGTTATTTGTACATATCAATAGTTATAGCTGAGTAGTATAAATTGGGAAGTACATTTTGCTCCAAGTTTGGCTACCATTGATGCAGTTGTATTTACTGAGCAGTCTTGGTTTCTAATATTCTCAGACCCACAAGGCAATTATTAATATATTGAACCAGCATGTAGGCATTTTTACTTTGACTCAGTGATCAGTCATGATCAGTCGGTCAATTTGCGTGTGCATGTAGAGCACTTACTCTAAGACATGGTGGAGGACGTATGAGTATGAGATAGTTTCTACATTTGTGGAGCTTATAATCTAATTAAAGAGATGAAATATATACACATGAAGATATCTGTAGCTTCAGGGTAATTTGAATGGTCTCAGCAATGGAGTCCTAGAATAATTTAGAAGACATGAATTACTTTAGAGTATGGTGATTGATCAGGGCAGTTGCATGGTGGAGGTAGAACTGAAATAGTCAAGGGTAGAATATGGATAGATATAAATAAAGAGGGAGATAATTTTAAATAGAGGGCCCCTTAAGGTCAGGCACAGAGACATCATTGCTAAATGTATTTGAGGAACAGTAAGTAATCCAACTTGCCAGAACTGGAATATTTTTGTTGGGGGGATTCTGATATAGTTGGGAGTCTATTAGAGACCACAGGCTTGGCCAAGGCAGGTGGATCACCTGAGCTTCAGGATATCGAAACAGCCTGGCCAACATGGTGAAAACACATCTACTAAAAATTCAAAAATTAGCCGAGTGTGGTGGTGCACCCCTGTAATCCCAACTACTTGGGAAACTGAGGTGTGAGAACTGCTTGAACCCAGGAGGCAGAGGCTGCAGTGAGCCAAGATCGCGCCACTGTACTCCAGCTTAGGTGACAGAGCGAGACCCTGTCTCAGAAAGAAAAAGAATTGGTACGTAACTCTGTGGCTAATAATAATAACAATGACAATGACAACAAAACAATTTCAAAATTGATTTTCTGCCTAATATGTAATATACACTGTACTAAGTGTTTAATATTAACTCATCTAATTTGTATAGACCATGCATTATTATTCCCCTCTTATAAATGAATAGACCAAAGCAGAGGAAGTTTAGATATTTGCCCAAGGTCACATAGCTAGTAAGTGACAGAACTGGGATTTGATCCTAAGTAGTCCGATTCCAGAGTCTTAACCAATATGCAGTATAAAAACCTAGAATATGAGTTGATAGGATGAAAACAATAGTTTATGCATTTTTAGTCATGCACCCTATTCCCACATGACATACTTGCTCACACAGTCACATGTAGTTGTAGAAATTTTCTCTCCCTCCAAATAGTTACTCAGATTCAGTAGTCTGTTGAGAAATGGATTTTGAAGGTACTGTAAGAATTTTAATTAAAATAACATGCATTTATTCCCCTAGCTTGAAATTCCCTGCTAAGGAAGATATTCATGAAGGATTTGTTGCAAAGCAATGATAGAGGAAGAGTTAACTGGTTCTAGAGAATTTATAATAATTTGTTTTAGACTAGGGCTTTACTTTTAACATAGATCAAAATTAACATAATTCAATTAATACAGTTTACTATGGTTTTGACAGGAGGTGAAAGTACTTACCTTATATTGATAGATATTTATAAATTGGAATGAATTGGTGATCATGGTCACCTTCTTTGGGCAGCAGAACAAGGATTATTTGGCTATTCATTATGATTGACATATCTTGCTCATTCCTGGGTAGAAATAAGCTACATTCAACTGCAACGTGTAGAAAATTTTGCTGTAGCACATTACTTGTTTGCAGGCTTAAGATTTTTAACATCTTGTTCCACTCTGAAAATATTTTATTTACTAAGGAATATGTACAAATTTAGTAAAACTATCAGTTATTTGCTTATAGTATCAAAATATTCTAGTAAAAATCCTTTAAAATGATAATGACTTTTTAGTTCTTTTTTTTATTATTATACTTTAAGTTCTAGGGTACATGTGCACAACATGCAGGTTTGTTACATATGTATACATGTGCCGTGTTGGTGTGCTGCACCCATTAACTCGTCATTTACGTTAGGTGTATCTCCTAATGCTATCCCTCCCCACTCCCCCAACCTCATGACAGGCCCCGGTGTGTAATGTTCCCCTTCCTGTGTCCAAGTGATCTCATTGTTCAGTTCCCACCTATGAGTGAGAACATGCGGTGTTTGGTTTTC
>NW_012121821.1:1826645-1827146 GCF_000951035.1 Colobus angolensis palliatus
CTTTTCTGCATCTATTGAGATAATCATGTGGTTTTTGTCTTTGGTTCTGTTTATATGCTGGATTATGTTTATTGATTTGCATATGTTGAACCAGCTTTGCATTCAAGGGGTGAAGCCCACTTGATCATGGTGGGTAAGCTTTTTGATGTGCTGCTGGATTCACTTTCCCAGTATTTTCTTGAGGACTTTTGCGTTGATTTTCATCAGGGATATTGGTCTAAAATTCTCTGTTTTGTTGTGTCTCTGCCAGGCTTTGGTATCAGGATGATGTTGGCCTCATAAAATGAGTTAGGGAGGATTCCCTCTTTTTCTACTGATTGGAGTAATTTCAGAAGGAATGGTACCAGTTCCTCTTTGTAACTCTGATAGAATTTGACTGTGAATCTGTCTTGTCCTGGACAATTTTGGAATAAGTGCAATGAGGTGCTGAGAAGAATGTATATTCTGTTGATTTGGGGTGGAGAGTTCTGTAGATGTCTATTAGGTCCGCTTGGTGCAGAG
>NW_012121821.1:1828514-1851109 GCF_000951035.1 Colobus angolensis palliatus
AACTTGGTTCCATTCTCCCCGTCACTTTCAGGTACACCAATCAGATGTAGATTTGGTCTTTTCACATAGTCCCATATTTCTTGGAGGCTTTGTTCTTTTTACTCTTTTTTCTCTAAACTTCTCTTCTTGCTTTATTTCATTCATTTGATCTTCAATCACTGATACCCTTTCTTCCAGTTGATCGAGTTGGTTCCTGAAGCTTGTGCATTTGTCATGTAATTCTCATGTCATGATTTTCATCTCTCTCAGTTTGTTTATGGACTTCTCTGCATTGGTTATTCTAGTTAGCCATTCGTCAAATCTTTTTTCAAGGTTTTTGGATTCTTTGTGCTGGGTTTGTAATTCCTCCTTTAGCTCAGAGAAGTTTGATTGTCTGAAGTCTTCTTCGCTCAACTTGTCAAAGTCATCTCTGTCCAGCTTTGTTCCATTGCTGGCGAGGAGCTGCATTCCTTTGGAGGGGGAGAGGCGCTCTGATTTTTAGAATTTCCAGCTTTTCTGTGCTGCTTTTTCCTCATCTTTGTGGTTTTATCTGCCTTTGGTGTTTGATGATGGTGACGTACAGATGGAGTTTTGGTGTGGATGTCTTTTCTGTTTGGTATTTTTCCTTCTTTTTTTTTTTTTTTTTTTTTTTGAGACAGAGTCTCGGTCAGTCGCCGGGGCTGGAGCGCAGTGGCCGGATCTCAGCTCACTGCAAGCTCCGCCTCCCGGGTTCACACCATTCTCCTGCCTCAGCCTCCGGAGTAGCTGGGACTACAGACGCCCGCCACCTCGCCCGGCTAGATTTTTGTATTTTTTAGTAGAGTGTTAGCCAAGATGGTCTCGCTCTCCTGACCTCGTGATCTGCCCGTCTCGGCCTCCCAAAGTGCTGGGATTACAGGCTTGAGCCACCGCGCCCAGCCTGGTATTTTTCCTTCTAACAGTCAGGACCCTCAGCTACAGGTCTGCTGGAGTTTGCTCGAGGTCTACTTCAGACCCTGTTTGCCTGAGTATAAGCAGCGGAGGCTGCAGAAGAGTGAATATTGCTGAACAGCAAATGTTGCTCTCTGATCGTTCCTCTGGAAGCTTCGTCTCAGAAGTGTACCCAGCTGTGTGAGGTGTGAGGTGTCAGTGTGCCCCTAGTGGGGGATGTCTCCCAGTTAGACTACTCGGGGGTCAGGGACCCACTTGAGCAGACAATCTGTCCATTCTCAGATCTCAAACTCCATGCTGGGAAAACCACTACTCTCTTCAAAGCCAAAGCTGTCAGACAGGGACATTTACATCTGCAGAGGTTTCTGCTGCCTTTTGGTTGGCTATGCCCTGTCCCCAGAGGTGGAGTCTACAGAGGCAGGCAGGCCTCCTTGAGCTTCTGTGGACTCCACCCAGTTCGAGCTTCCTGTCTGCTTTGTTTACCTACTTAAGCCTCAGCAATGGCAGACACCCCTCCCCCAGCCTTGCTGCCACCTCGCAGTTAGATATCAGCCTGCTGTGCTAACAATGAGGGAGGCTCTGTGGGCGTGGGACCCTCCGAGCCAGGCACAGGATATAATCTCCTGGTGTGCTGTTTGCTAAGACCCTTGGTAAAGCACAGTATTAGGGTGGGAGTGACCTGATTTTCCAGGTGTTGTGTGTCATGGTTTCCCTTGACTAGGAAATGGAATTCCCTTCCCTCTTGAGCTCCCCGGGTGAGGCGATGCCTTGCCCTGCTTTGGCTATTGCTCATTGGGCTGCACCCACTGTCCTGCCCCCACTGTCTGACACGCCCCAGTGAGATGAACCTGGTACCTCAGTTGGAAATGCAGAAATCACCCATCTTCTGTGTCGCTCACGCTGGGAGCTGGAGGCTGGAGCTATTCCTCTTTGGCCATCTTGGCATGGATTCTAGTTCTTCTTATGTCTCAATAAATTTTTCATTGAGTCTTTTGTGTTGTAGAACTATGCTAAGAACATTTTATAAGAGGTCTTTTGATTTTTCATTAATTTCCCAGGATAGGAATGAAAAATTGACAGATTTAAAGTAAATATTTGCTTAATGATCACTAGTCTTAGTGAATTTTCAATATCTGTGTTTTAGATTTTCAAACATTATTCCTTAATTAATAACTTAAATGGCCATATGGTCTATATTGTATTCGATGTTGCAAATTAGTAACCTTCTATTCTAGTTGTACTTTTGTTTTTGTTAATATTCAAGACATACTTAATTGATATATATTTAAGATGTATAATTGACACTGTATTTTCACACAATAGCATGTAATAATGTTTGTTGAATAAGTGATAAGTGAATGAATGACATATGGAGTAATGTCGTTTTGCCATTTCCAACCAATGTGGAGTATTTGCTGCTAACAAATGTCACCCTGTCTTCACAAAATACGTCTATATATTACCTTGCATCTAAATCATTCACATTGTGAATGGAAGGCTATATGTAGATGGTGAGAGGTAAAACAGACAAGAAAATTTAATGACAACAAAAATATTTTGTGGCAGAACATAGGGACACAAAACAACAATGTAAAGATTCAAGTTGTATGGCCTATCAGTGGTTTTTCTACCAAAAATAGTAATCCTCAGTCTCCCCAGTCAATCAAAAATAGACTTTGGAGTTTTATCCTAGATTTAAATTTATATCTGTGTTAGAATAGTCTATTAAAATTATTTCCCCCATGTTGTTATATACTAATAGTCAGTAAAATACATTTTTACAGTGTGAATGAAAGTGACATTAAAATTCATTTAAATTTATACAGTAGAATTATATTTTGGGGAATCTGTTTAAGTTTCTTGTATTTTGTGGCTTGTTTCATATCACTTTTTTATTTATTTTAGTTTTTGAGATGGAGTCTCGCTCTCTTGCCCAGGCTGGAGTGCAATGACACAATCTCGGCTCACTGCACGCTCCACCTCCTGGGTTCACGCCATTCTCCTGCAGCTTCTTGAGTAGCTGGGACTATAGGCACCCGCCACCGTGCCTGGCTAATTTTTTATATTTTTAGTAGAGATGGGGTTTCACTGTATTAGGATGGTCTAGATTTCCTGACCTCGTGATCTGCCTGCCTCAGCCTCCCAAAGTGCTGGGATTACAAGCGTGAGCCACTGCGCCTGGCAGATACTTTTTTTCTACATATTTGCTTTCTCAATTATACTACATAGGAATTTATTCAGTTTTTCTTCATCGTGACCATCTGTTTAGTTAGCAGTATTCCTTGAAATATTGTGATGATATGTGGCTTTTACTGATTTATTAGAAGATTTGTTGGGGCTTATTTTGTTGTTTTAAGTGATGTACTAATATATTTATTTTTTATAGTTATATGGTTTTATTTTTTCAGGCTTGTAGAAGAATATTACATATCAAGAACTTAGAATTGCCTATAGTTTCCAGCATATATGTTATACACACATCCCCACCACACACATGTGTATATATACATGCATATATGTGTATATATATGGATATGTATGTGCATAAAAATTTCCTCCTAAACGTTTTAAAATCAGGTTAAATTTATTTATGATGAAATATAATTTTTTCAAAAGCTTTCTTTGTAAAATTAGTATGCATTTTATGCAATTTAAGAATTTTATAAATAGCAAATATAGTTATGTCAAATATGGAAGCAACTTCATAGAACTATATTTACTTTTTTTTGTTAAAATGATATCCATTTTTATGACAAAATATACAAATCAAAAAGAAGATTTTAATGTCAAAATGAATGTGATTTCATCAGTTTGTAATTTTAATTTACCAATATTTAATTTCACAAATGTTTGTTGATCACACACTCTGAGTTTTGTGCATTGCCTCGAACAAGCTAGCTGTAAAGTTTGTAGAATAATTTAGTATCTAGCAGAAATAACTCTTGGCATAGAAATATACTAATGGTAGGATAGTCTTTCATGATTGTGACAAGTATGAAAGAAGATTGCCTCTTTCTGAAGCCTGTTTATTTTGTAGTTAACAAGGCCAGGGGAGACTTGATTATTTTTTGCTTGAGACATACCTAAGGAAAAATTAATCACAGATCACAGTGTCACTTTAATTATGCTATTAATTTAAGTATTGATTCAACAGCTATTTACTGTTCACAATATTTTAGTATTTGCAAATTTCTTGGTGGTATGGGTAACAATAAAGTAATGATAAATGGATATTTTTATCTAAAGTAGGAAATCACATAAATGAACAAAGATGCATTGTTAGTAAAAATTTTTTTTTTTTCTTGAGATGGAGTCTTGTTCTGTTGCTGGGGCTAGAGTGCAGTGTCATGATCTTGGCTCACTCCAACCTCCGCCTCCCTGGTTCAAGTGATTCTTCTGCCTCAGCTCCCAAGTAGCTGGGATTATAGGCATGTGCCACCACGCCTGGCTGATTTTTGTATTTTTGTAGAGATGGAGTTTCACCACGTTGGCCAGGCTGGTCTAGAACTCCTGATCTCAGGTGATCCACCCGCCTCGGCCTCCCAAAGCGTTGGGATTATAGGCGTGAGCCACCGCCCCTGGCCAAATTATTTTAAATGTAGAGATATGATGCTCGATAACAATCAGCTTTGTTATTTACTGTACATGACTGTATATTTTGAGGGAAGTGTTTAAAGACAGATTATATTCTTAAATGTGATTAAATGTAATCCCTATTTTGTAACCAGTTTTAAAGAAATGATATTTTGTGCATTTTCAAAGTACTTTAATTTGTTTTGTAGAAATTCAAAGGACATTATGTCTTTTAAAAAAAGATCAGTAGGAACTTCCTTTTCTATTTTATTCTTCTTACTGGTAGATTTAATAATTTTCCTCTTTTGGAATGATTTTTTTGAAAGATATTTCCCAATTCATATGAATTTTGATATCTATTACGTGTCACCATGCAAGTAATGTGTCTATGTAACAAAAAGATGAAAGCTTCTATATTTATCTGTTATCTACATTTGTTAATAAGAGTCAACATGATGGCTTTATATAGGATGATCAAAAACAGGAAAGCTGTGGTTTAGAAAACGTTTTAATCTGTTTCAAATAGCTTAGCAGGGCAATCTGGTAAAAATGACATGATTAATGACTGAAGAAGATTAAAATATTTTCACATTCTGTTTTTAATGACCTCTATCTTAAGTTTCTACCCTAAAATTTGCAACTAGTAAAATATTATAGGAAAAATATATCATTCATAATCCTCTTGAAGTTGTGTTTTACCTTATCAAATTGTGCCTTCTTTTTAGCCGAAAATAGCATAAATTTAAAACAAATTTTAACTGAAATATAGCTTTTGTGCTATTCTTAAATACATTCATTAAAGTGTTAATATTTACTAGGTTTAACATAAAAGATCTAAGATTATGTTTTCAATTAGACAGGGTAACACTTCAGTCAGTGTGTAATTTTAAAAAATTTATTCTTACAACTAGGCAGATCTTCATCATTTGGAAACAGGCCATTTTAGAAAGTTTAATTATAAATGTTTTCTATGTGCATAAATAGGTGGCAAGTATAAGTATTAATGTTGGAGTTTTGCCCATTGACTCTAGTGGCTCTGTCTTTTTTATCCAAAGATAATGATGTGTATTCAATCTCTGTCATATTTACCTAGAGGAAGTCTTTTTAATCCCTCATTTTTCTCCTTCACTGAGGTTATGTGTAAATACTACATAAAATAGCAAATGGAAGGAAGTCTGTTTTGTCTAAAGATACCATTCATCTTAAACAAATACATCAGCCTGTCTCTGAAAGGATAGTGATATGGGTTTTATTTGGTGGGAGAAGGAGGAGGATGGATAAGACCAAAGCAAAAATATGTGGCAAATTATATGAACTGGTGTTAAATCCCTTTAAAAATTGGATACATTTTTCTGATTGTTTCTGCTTAGGGGAATCACGTCAATGCCACCCGACATTGTTACAGCACCTCTTAATTTTCATTACTATTTGCGTATTTATTCATTCCTATTTTCACAGTTAGGAAAACTTGTATTGATTTCTGACAGAAATCTGAAGCTAATCTTTGCTTATAGCACCATTTTCTGGAAAGCCATATATATGAATTTATAATTCCAGTATGGGAAAAAGAATGTATTACCTTCTCTTAATTATATATGCTTCTAAATTTCATTATTTCTAAATTTAAACTCCCACAAAATTAAATAAAATAGCTTTCTTTAACCTGCTATGTTGTGAATTCTTTTTGGACAGAGGCCCTGTTAAATTTATCTATTATATTTATCCCCAGCACTAAAAAAATTAAAATGAATTAATTTTTAATTGCTTGCATTTGTTTACTTATATTTATTGTGAAAACTAATGTATTGGGTGTTACTTCTGCCATCTTGTTTCCTCTTTATTATGCCTCCTTGTGGTCTTTTCTTTCCTTTAGTTGGATTAAAGTTTTGCCCTTTTAAGAAAACTTCTAGTTGTAAATTAAACATACTATTTCTGTTTATTCTGTCTACCATCTAATTCTAACAAACATATTTGACCTGATATTTTTTTCTGTTAATATTAGGAATTAATTAATATCTATAACTTCCTTCCTGTATTTCAGTATGAGAACTTTAGTACACTTTTGTCTCTGACCCCTGCATGTTTCCCATTATGCCTCTACTTACTTAAGAATCATTTTTTAAGAATGCTATTAAGCATTACAGCATCATTGTTAACTCCCATTTAAACTTAACTATTTAATTTTACCTATTTATTTACTCATTACTGCTTCTTGTGTCCTGTCTTTACCTTTTTTAGACTTATTTTTCATTGTGCTTCTGTTCTTCTTTGGCTATTCTTTCAGAAATGGTTCTACATATTTTATTTTTTCTTTAAGAGTAGTTGGTAAAGAGAACTTACCTGATTCTGGGATCTTTATGTTGCTTCCATTAAGGGTGGAATCTTTTTTCTTTTGAATGATAAACTTTTTCATAAGTATGATTTGAATTTAGTTTATAACTCATTTTCTAAAGTTTTTCTCTTGGAGAAAAGGAGGAATTTGTTAGGTATCATACAGTTAAAAATACACTTAAACAAATACTTCCTAGACATCTTTTCTATGCAATAAATATCCAGTATTGACAAGAAACATATTAAGTAGATATCTGGTTTAGCATATTAAGATGTGCATCTTTTCGTGTTATAGCTTAAATTTGGGCTTGATAGTTCCTTTTTTTCTTCAAGAGTAGTATTTTTAAATCAAATACATACAAATTAAATTTTAAAGAAATAGTATCATCTTTGATTAAATCAGAATACACATTGCATCAATTTTTGAATGGTATTACTATTTTTGGATACTTAGTTAACAACAATAGAGCAATTCAAAGGATGACAGGATTTTACTTTGATTTTACATTTGTTACAAAGACAAATGTAACAAAGACCTTTCATGTCAGTTTTGTCATGAGTGAAAGAGTAGAATTATTGGTTACACAGATACATGTACCTTTAATATAGACTATATATCCTGATACTTCTTGGTCTTATCTCATTATTTCAATTCTGAGTTTATTTATGTAAGGCTATTGTAGAGCTAATGGGTGACAGGATTACAGTTCAACAGCAGTATCTCATTTTAAAAGCACTGAGGGAGTAAGTTTAACACAACAAAGAATATAGTTTGAGAATGAAAGGCAATGAACAAGGGGAACTAAAAAAATTAGCAACATGAATAAATAAATATAAAATCTATGAAAACAATGGCTAATCTACACATTTTTATGACTTTTAAGTTTTACTGTGAAATAGCCTTCCAGAAAAATTGTGCCAATTTCTGCTCTCACCACTGTGCGTAGTAATTTTTTTTCCCCCTTGGACACACTGACAGTCTCTGAGTGTTACTATTATCTTTTTTCTTTCCAGCTCTGAATATTTCTATCTGTATTTTCTTTGCCTATGTGATAGATAAAAAGTAGACTCTCATTATTTTAACTTACATTTTTGATCACTAGGGATGTTGAATATTTTTATTCTTATGTACATTGACTGTTTATAATTCCTTTGTGAATTGCTTATTAACTTTTGTTTCTTTGATGAGGCTGGAAATAAGAACAGGGCTTGAGTCAGACAGACCATCATTTGGATCCTGACTCTGTCTTTTAAGCACTGTGTAATTTGGGGCAAGTAATATAAACTGTCTGAGCTTCAGTTTCCTCATTTGTAAAACAATATTTATAATTATAATGCCTACCTCAATGTTATGAGAATTAAATAAAATAACATATAGTTAAATGTATACCATGCAGTTTGCTTGGTATACATTAGTGATGCTGCTGCTGATAAAACATAAAGCTGGAAATATTTTCCCAGTTTGTTGCTTGATTTTTTTTCCTACAAAAATAAAACATAATTGTAATTAGTATATGTCAGTCTTTTCTTTCTTTTATGGTATTTACTTTGGGTTTATACTAAAAAAATTGTTCTTCACACCGAAAAGTATAAAAATATGATGAAAGTGTTGTTGAATGTGACTGAGTTCTAAATGGAATCATCAATTTTAGTTACACAGACTAAGAAAGAAACTAATAATTCTATAATCTTTCTATTTCTTTAAGAAAATATTAGCATTCACTGTGGTTGAAAAAATCCAGAAACATTAGTTCACATATTTAACAAGTTTTTAAAAAATGTGTTAAGACTGACAGTACATTCCCCAGGATTATTTGTATATTTAGGAAGGGTCTCTGTTATTCTCTACAGTGCTTTTGTGTCCACTAGAAAATGATGTTATGCTTGGGCCAATGAATGAGAAAAAGGGTTCTCACCTTCCCACCCCCACACCCCTGCCCACACTGCAGCTAAATGACTCCTGTGGGTCAAGGCAGGACACAGCCCTGGGAGTGAGGGGAACAGGAGCTGGAGTTCAGCTCCGACTTGTTTCTTCCACCAGGTTCCTTGTGCACTGCCCAGAGTACACCACTTTATCAGATGGGACTGTGTTTCAGTGTTATCTCAAAATGGTTTTTGAAATAGTTTGATAAATTAATGATTATTTTATCTAAACCCTCTTGTGTAATTCAACTAAATTGAGCAGCTTTTTGTGCAGGCACTTTTATAAAAGAAAAGAAGCCAGGAGCAGTGGCTCATGCCTATAATCCTAGCACTTTTGGGGGCCTGAGGTGGGCAGATGGCTTGAGCCCAGGAGTTCGAGACCAGCCTGGGCAACATAGTGAGACCCTGTCTCTCCAAGAAAATACAAAAATTAGGCAAGCATGGTGGTGGGTGCCTGTAGTCCCAGTTACTCAGAAGACTGAGGTGGGAGGATCACCTGAGCCCAGGGAGGTCGAGGCTGGAGTGCACCATGATTGTACGCTGCACTCTAGCCTGGGTGACGGAGTGAGACCCTGTCAAAGAAAAGAAGAAGAGAAGAAAAGAGAAAAGAAAGCTTTTTAATTTGAATATTGTGAGCAAAAAACAAGAGAGCCCTGGTACCAATATGCCCCCCTCTTTTCTTCTACCTTGTTTATTAATCCATGAGCTCTTAAGGGATGGCTTCTTCCTCCTCGTAAATAATGATGTTAATGACATATCTGGAACCATGCCCTTTTGCATGTCTTCATTGTTATGGGTAAATTAATCAGCATTGTGTGGAGTATCCAGCAAAATGTGCTCTGCAGAAGTCTCATCCTCCAACTGTACATAACCGTCCTGTGGTGTTCCTCTCTCCTGCCCTTACATTACCCCATAGCTTCTTATCCATGATTCTTTCTTACTATCCTCCCAGTCATTTCTACTGTGCTCTTTGGAGCTGTGATTCCATTGTAAATGCATTCTTTTTTATCCTCAAATCTCTTCACAAAATGTTTTCTTCATTTTTGTTAAGTTGAGACTTGTTTCTCTCCCAAGGTTCCTCTTGCAGCTGCAAGAATAGAGGCAATAACTCTTCATTACCTCCTTCAGAACCTCACTTTTCCTTTCTCATATAAGAACTCCTTATACAGCCACTTATTAACTTTCATCATTGCTGTGATTTATTAGCTCCCTGGTAATGCCCTTCATTTATTGAGGACTTTAGTTTTCCACTCTAATTCTTGCTATCCTCACATGTGATTTCAGTGACCATGTGGACCATCCAGTCAGCAACTGAGTGTCTTCAACCTCCATGTCCTGACCCCTCCCTTTCTTCCCAGTCTGTTGTGTACTTTGTCACTTTACTTCCCTCCTCATCCATCCTAGACTCTATGATGACCATTTTGTCACTTTTGCCAGTGCCCTCTGGGTCCTGGATTTGTTTTCCTTATGTTAAATTCCCCAGAAAAATCCTCAATCATCTGCTTTCAGTTGTAGCTCCTTCACACAGGCTGCATGGCCCTGCTGGAGGAAAGAGTATAATTATGGGATAATTGCCACTAAAGATTTATGGTCTTCAATTTCAGGTTGCCTCTTGGCACTATTCTGCAGTCCTTCTGTGTCTTTATCACTTTTCTCAAATCCCCTTTTCTACCACCATTTTCTTTTTGAACGATAATCTTGCCTCCTGTTTCACAGAGAAATTTAACGCTGTGAAGCTTGAGCTTTTCTTTCCCAAAACCAACAAACATTTATATCCACACTGAATCTGCTTTCTGTATGCTTGGAGGAAGAGATGTCCTTTTTTCTAGTTCAAAGTAGTCCCCTCAACTCTCTCCTATGGGATGTTACTCCATCAGTCAATTACTCTAATTCCTGAAGGTCTTTAATTCTGCTTACTTCTTCCCCACAGCCTAAGATAAACTGAAGTCATACTGTCTTAAAAAGAAAATCAAATAAAACCCAACTTTGTCCTCTTCTAACTCTTATCTCCTCTTTCCACTGGAATTAAGGTTCTCAGTACACTATGCTGTTTGTTTTTTATTTTATTCATAGGAATAACCTAATTAAAAAAAAAGGAAAACTGAAGAATTACTAAAGACCAGTAAGCATTTGCAAAAGTTTAACCTCACTATTACTCACAGAAATGCAAATTGCATCGACTGTAAGAATATTTACTCAAAAATTAGGGCTTTAAGACTATGGGGAGATGTTTACTCTCAAATATTACTAGTGAGAATATAAATTGATGCAATTTTTCTGAAAAGCAATTTGGTAATTGGTTAACCCAGTAATTTCACTTTGGGAGACTTTATGAAGAAAATATTCAGAGATAAATGTGATAGAATGTTCATAGAACATTATTTATTGTGGCAAAAAAACCTTTAACAGCCTAAATGTCCAATAACAGAGGCAGGCAAGGTACCATACTCTCTACAGGGAAAAAATCCAAATTCCTTTTGGATTTTAATGGTAGTTATTTCATTGTGATAAGATTGCAGCAGATTTGTTATCTTTTCTATAGTTTTCTATGATTTTCTAGTTTAATTTACAAGAACATGTATTGTATTCAGAAATATAAAAGGTATATATATTATTTCCTAATCCTTCTACCCCCACTGTCTTTGCCTTTGGCAAAAGAATAGAATAGGAGTTTTTGTGAAACGGTGTTTGTATGTCCATAAGCCTTCAGTATGTTCCAGTTGTTTTTAAATTTTCTGTTATGTAATATTGATGTTCATGATGAAAAGGAGAGGGAATGTGATTTGCATAGGGTTTTCCATCAAGTATTTGAACAATAGGAACATGTTGACCTGCACAAAATGTTAGACGAGGGAAAAGAGGAACTCTTCAGTGAATGATGGGTGGAAGCATTAAAGGAGAAGGAAGAGAACCAGCTGGAAACAAAGGAACCGATCGTCTCAAGCTGAGAGGAGGTAGGTTCACATCAATACTGGGTAGATTGTCTCATAATATTTTCACTGAATATAAGACTAACAACCAAACAGCCTTTAGTTAAAAATAAAGATGAGTTGGCTCCTTCCCCAGAAAATGTGAGAAAGTGATTAGTGACAGGAGAATATTTCTCTTCAGAGGCAAGAAGCTGCTGTTGTTGGTTAAACAGAGATATCCAGGATATGTGCTTCTGGTTGTAGACTTTTAATTTCTGACTTTACAGATGTAGGCTGAAACTTACCATGTGGGTCCCTTGGCTCTGTTTTTTGTTCATAATTTATATTCATACAAGTGATACTGTCATATCAAATAATGGCCAGTATGTGATAAGCAGAATATTCTCAAAAAGGTAAATAGCTTGTTTTTCAAAAATTCATTTGTAAGTTGGTTGTTTTGAACTTAGAATACATTTTACTATGGAAACAACATAACAGAAAAATTAGATTTTAATGCTAGTTCACTAAATATTTTGAATTCATAATATACTTAAGGAAGAAGCTCGAGTGCTGGAAGAGTTATCAATATAATTGTTGCAGTTACAGAGGATCATGAAAAGTTGGATTAGAAAGAGAAAATTTGAGCCAAGTGCTAAAAGAAAATGGGAGAGTGTCCCAGGGATCCACAGATGGAGGGGAGAAGAGGATAATTGAAGACTTCCAAAGTAGAATTCCTTGAATGATAAAACTCTAGAGGGCCTGCCTGATTTTCCTGCTACAGTAGTACTATTACGTGCACCTGGAATTGTTAGTATTTACACTCACTTTAAGCCAAACCCTAACTTTGCTTACAAGGTCAAATTGCTTTTAGAACAGTTTTTCTGAATCTTAGCCACACATAAAAATTATGTGAGGAATTTTTTTGAAAACAGAGGTGACTGGGCCCATCCTAGATCAATCAACTCAAAGTATCTGCAGTTGGAGCCCAGGCACTGGTATTGTTTTAAAAGCTCCCTAGATATTCTAAGTGCATGTAGAAGGAGGGGCAAACTGCTTGCCAGCCTTAGAAGTAGTAATAAATTACACAGGGGTAGAAATAGTGGGTGTCTATTTTTTCTACCATTTTACCTCTGCATCCAGCATACTTCTTGATTATTAATGGAAATTCAGTGAATATTTGCTTGGATAAAAGAGTGAATCAAGGAATGAAGAATGAATGGATTTAACTAGCTCTAATCCCATAGATTATAGTTCAGCATTAAGGCACAATTTATGACTAGTCCTTTATTGACTGTGTCTCAATTCATACAGCTGGTCTTTTGTATGATTCCCAAGTAATACCTTTGGTACCCCGATTCATTCCTTCTTGCTTGGTTACTGTTTCTCAGTCATTGTTGTCAGGAACCTGCCAAGAACTGTGATCCTCTCAAGTCAGACTCACTTTCTAAGATCCAGAATGTTACCCATGAATCTCAGCCAACTAGCTGAGAGCCTGTAAATTTGGCTGACATTTTGACTTCTTCAGTACTACTTTCTCCAAGATTCCTCAAGAGTGTGTTCTGTTTCTTCCATTTCATGTTCCCTTTTGTTGACTTGTTGCTCTGGAACTAACTGTAGTTGTAAATGCACAAAAAGAGTTCTGTTATTCAGTAAGGCTTGTTATTTATATT
The DNA here is from genome assembly GCF_000951035.1 of Colobus angolensis palliatus. Lineage (NCBI taxonomy): Eukaryota > Metazoa > Chordata > Mammalia > Primates > Cercopithecidae > Colobus > Colobus angolensis. The sequence continues at coordinate 1,841,830 of NW_012121821.1, forward strand.
ATTCATATTTTCTTCCTCATTTTTTACCTTTATTTTTTGTATTGAAAGATGTACATTAACAGCTCCCACAATATTTGAGGATTACAAAGTTTCTTAGTATTTTTAATAGTTTTTGTTTTATATAGTTTACTGCTCTATAGTAAATAAAAATTCTTTAGTGTTATATCTTGTGAATTATTACTTTCTATTGAAAATATTCTTTTTTATTTTTGTCACTGTTTTTGGAATTGATTTTTTTTGTTTGATAGTAATTGTATTATCTCTACTTTCCTTGTGTTGTATGCATTTACTTTTACTGTTGTCTTATATTTGACCATATTTGTCACTTAATTTATATGTGCCTCTTAGAAATATAATATAGCTGAATTTTGATTTTTATTTTTTACCCATTATGAGAATATTTATTTTTAAATTGAAGAATTTCAACCTTTCATTTTATTATAAGGGAGATGCTTTAAAAAATGCCAGCTGGGCGTGGTGGCTCACACCTGTAATCTCAGCACTTTGGGAGGCCGAGGTGGGTGGATCACGAGGTCAGGAGATCTAGACCTGACTAACATGGTGAAACCCCGTCTCTACTAAAAATACAAAAAATTAGCTGGGCATGGTGGCGGGTGCCTGTAGTCCTAGCTACTCAGGAAGCTGAGGCAGGAGAATGGCATGAACCTGGGAGGCAGAGCTTGTGGTGGGCCGAATTCATGCCACTGCACTCCAGCCTAGGTGACAGAGCAAGACTCCATCTCAAAAAAAAAAAAAAAAAGCCTACCATCTTATTTTATGTTTTCTGTTTGCAATTCTTGTTTTTTGTGTGCTGTGTGTGTGTGTGTGTGTGTTTACCTGTTTACAAAGGATATACATACACACGTATACATATAATACAAATATTATATAAAATACAGAAAATCTCCCTTAATCCTATGACTCAGTGTTATTGTTGATGTGTGTGTATGGATGTGTGTACTTCTAGATTCTTTAAAAAGAATTCTTTAAAAAGGTTCTTTAAAAAGATTCTTTAGACGGGCAGATCACGAGGTCAGGAGATCGAGACCATCTGGCTAACCCGGTGAAACCCCGTCTCTACTGAAAAATACAAAAAACTAGCCAGGCGTGGTGGTGGGCACCTGTAGTCCCAGCTACTCGGGAGGCTGAGGCAGGAGAATGGCATGAACCCGGGAGGCGGAGCTTGCAGTGAGCTGAGATCCAGCCACTGTACTCCAGCCTGGGCGGCAGAGCAAGACCCACTCAAAAAAAAAAAAAAAAAGATTCTTTAAAAATTTTTTTAATAAAAATGAATTTATCTTGAGTATATTGCTTTGCAACCTGCTAAATAGTTATGCTACTAAATATTTATCCATAATATTCCTTCATGGTTTTAAAATACATTTTAATACAAGGTCTTTATAAATAAGTAAGGTAAATTACTCTATACTCTGACTAAGTAGGAATATGTAGACTGGTGGAAAGATTATCTAGTTACTGAATTATATATGGAATATGAAACCATTTAGATAAAACATATGTTTGTATGCATGTATATGAATTAGATGCCTCTATATGCTTGTATATAAATATTAAAGGCTTCTTTATGCTTGAATTTTAATTTTATTTTACTTAAAACATTTTTTGTTTGAAATTTTAGAATTGAGGATATCATTATGTATTACTTACATAATAAAAAATAAAACTAACACATTCAATTAAAATATTCAAGCAAATGCCAACACATTAGATAGCTTAGATAAAATGAACAAATTCTTAGAAAGACAGAAACTACTGAAATTGACTTGAGAAATAGGATATACTTGTAACTGAATAGACAAGTAAAGAGATTACATTGGTGCTCAAAACACTACCCACAAAAACAAGTCCCAGCCAGGATCAGTTCATTGATAAATTCTGTGAAATATTTAAAGAAGAATTAATGCCAATTATTCACAACTCTTCCAAAAAACAGAAGAGGAGGGAACACATCCCAACTCATTCTAAAGGGTCACTATGACCCTGATGAAATCCAGACAATGATCACAAGGAAAGAAAACTATAGATCAATGTCTTTTATGCATACATCCTCAACGAAATACTAGTAAACCAAATACAGCAACATAAAAAACATAACCAAGTGTGATTTATCTTAGGAATGCAAGGTTGGTTTGACATTGAACAGTCTATTAATGTAATATGCTACACCAATGTTGCGGGAAGTCAGGAACCCCAAACGGAGGGACCTGCTGAAGCTGTGACAGAAGAACATAAATTGTGAAGATTTCATGGACATTTATTAGTTCTCCAAATTAATACTTTTATAATTTCTTATGCCTGTCTTTACTACAGTCTCTGAACATAAATTATGAAAATTTCATGGATATATATCACTTCCCCAGTCAATACTCTTGTGATTTCCTGTGTCTGTCTTTACTTTAATCTCTTAATCCCATCATCTTCATAAGCTAAGGATGTATGTTGCCTCAGGACCCTGTGATGATTGCATTAACTGCACAAATTATTCATAAAGCATATGTGTTTAAACAATATGAAATCTGGGCACCTTGAAAAAAGAACAGGATAACAGCAATGTTCAGGGAACAAAGGAGATAACCACTGGGCCTGACTGCCTGAGGGGCCGGACAGAACAGAGTCATATTTCTCTTCTTACAAAAGCAAATAGGAGAAATATCACTCTATTCTTTTTCTTAGCAAGGAACAGCCCTGAGAAAGAGATTGCATTCCTAGGGGGAAGTCTCTAAAATGGCCGCTCTAGGAATATCTATCTTACACGGTTGCAGATAAGGGATGAAATAAGCCCCAGTCTCCTGTAGCGCCCCCAGGCCTATTAGGATGAGGAAATTCCTGCCTAGCAAATTTTAGTCAGACCGGTTGTCTGCTCTCAAACCCTGTCTCCTGATAAGATGTTATCAATGACAGTGCATGCCCAGTGGGACATGAAACTTCATTAGTAATTTTAATTTCACCCTGGTCCTGTGATTTCGCTCTGCCCCCATTTGCCTTGTGATATTTTATTGTCTTTTGAAGCATGTGATCTCTGTGACCCACACCCTATTTGTACACTCCCTCTCTTTTGAAATCCATAATAAAAACTTGCTGGTTTTGCGACTTGGGGGGCATCATGGAACCTGCTGACATGTGATGTCTCCCCTGTTCACCCAGCTTTAACATTTTTCTCTTTTGTACTCTTTCCCTTTATTTCTCAGACTGGCTGACACTTAGGGAAAATACAAAAGAACATACGCTGAAATATCGGGGGCTGGTTCCCCTGATACACCAAAAGAATAAAGGTGATTGTATCAGTAGACACAGAAAAAGTATTTGACAAAAACCTGACAATCTTTCATGATAAACACACTCCGTAAACTAGGAATAGAAGAAAACTTCCTAACTTGATAAAGGACGCATGTAAAGACCCACAGCTAATGCCATATTTAATGGTGAAAAGGCAGAATGCTTTCCCCAAAACAAAGATGTCTGTTTTCACCATTTCTATTCAGCATTATGCTGGTGGTTCTAGCCAATTAGGCCAAAAGAGAAAAAAGAAAGAACAGAAAATGGAAAAAATAAAAGAAAGAAAAGGCACTCAGATTGGAAAGGAGTGAGTAAAACTATCTCTATTTGCAGATGATGTGATCTTGTATATAGAAAATCCTGGCTGGGCGTGATGGCTCACACCTGTAATTCCAGTACTTTGGAAGGCCGAGGCATGTGGATCACTCGAGGTCAGGAGTTTGTGACCAGCCTGACCAACATGGTGAAACCCTGTCACTACTAAAAATACAAAATTAGGCGGGCATAGTGGAGAGCACCTGTACTCCCAGTTACTCAGGAGGCTGAGGCAGGAAAATTTCTTGAACCTGGGAGGCAGAGGTTGCAGTGAGCCAAAATCGCACCACTGCACTCCAGCCTGGGTGACAGAGTGAGACTCCAACTAAAAAAAAAATCCTAAAATATTATGCATTTCTTCTAGATTTTCTAGTTTATTTGTGTAACGGTGTTTATAGTATTCTCTGACGGTAGTTTGTATTTCTGTGGGATCAGTGGTGATATTCCCTTTATCATTTTTTATTGTGTCTATTTGATTCTTCTCTATTTTCTTCATATTAATCAGGCTAGTGGTCTATCTATTTTGTTATTCTTTTCCAAAAACCAGCTCCTGGATTCACTGATTTTTTTGAAGGGTTTTCTGTGTCTCTATCTCCTTCAGTTCTGCTCTGATCTTAGTTATTTCTTGTTGTCCACTAGCTTTTGAATTTGTTTGCTCTTGCTTCTCTAGTTCCTTTAATTGTGATGTTAGGGTGTCGATTTTAGATCCTTCCTGCTTTCTCCTGTGGGCATTTAGTGCTATAAATTTCCTTCTAAACACTGCTTTAGCTGGGTCCCAGAGATTCTGGTGCACTGTGTCTTTGTTGTCATTGGTTTCAAAGAACTTCTTTATTTCTGCCTGAATTTCGTTATTTATCCAGTAGTCATTCAGGAGCAGGTTGTTCAGTTTCCATGTAGTTGTGCAGTTGTGAGTTTCTTAATCCTGAGTTCTAATTTGATTACACTGTGGTCTGAGAGACTGTTATGATTTCTGCTCTTTTGCATTTGCTGAGTGTTTTACTTCCAATTATGTGGTCAATTTCAGAATAAGTGTGATGAGGTGCTGAGAAGAATGTATATTCTGTTGATTTGGGGTGGATAGTTCTGTAGATGTCTAGTAGGTCCACTTGGTCCAGAGCTGAGTTCAAGTCCCAAATATCCTTGTTAGTTTTCTGTCTCATGGATCTGTCTAATATTGGCAGTGGGGTGTTAAACTCTCCCACTATTATTGTATGGGAGTCTAAGTCTCTTTGTAGGTCTCTAAGAACTTGCTTATGAAGCTGGGTGCTTCTGTATTGGGTACGTATATATTTAGGAATAGTTAGCTCTTCTTGTTGCATTGATTCCTTTACGATTATGTAATGCCCTTCTATGTGTCTTTTGATCTTTGTTGGTTTAAAGTCTGTTTTATCAGAGATGAGGATTGCAACCCTGCTTTTTTTTTTGCCTTCCATTTGCTTGGTAAATATTCCTCCATCCTTTTATTTTGAGCTTATGTGTGTCTTTGAATGTGAGATGGGTCTCCTGAATACAGCACACTGATGGGTCTTAACACTTTATCCAATTTGCTAGTCTGTATCTTTTAACTGAGGGCATTTAACCCATTTACATGTAAAGTTAATATTTTTATGTGTGTATTTGATCCTGTCATTATGATGCTAGCTGGTTATTTTGCCCATTAGTTGATACAGTTTCTTCATAGTATTGATGGTCTTTGCAATTTGGTGTGTTTTTGCAGTGACTGGTACCAGTTTTTCCTTTCCGTATTTAGTGCTTCCTTCAGAAGGTCTTGTAAGGCAAGCCTGATAGTGACAAAGTCTCTCAAAATTTGCTTGTCTGTAAAGGATTTTATTTCTCCCTTGCTTATGAAGCTTAGTTTGGCTGGATATGAAATTCTCGTTTAAAATTCTTTTTTTCAAGAATATTGAATATTGGCTCCCACTCTCTTCTGGCTTGTAGGGTTTCTGCAGAGAGATCTGCTGTTAGTCTGATGGCCTTCCCTTTGTGAGTAACCTGACCTTTCTCTCTGGCTGCCCTTAACATTTTTTCCTTCATTTCAACCTTGGTGAATCTGATGATTATGTGTCTTGGAGTTGCTCTTCTCGAGGAGTATCTTTGTGGTGTTCTCTGTATTTTCTGAATTTGAATGTTGGCCTGGCTTACTAGGTTGGGGGAGTTCTCCTGGATATTTTCCTGAAGAGTGTTTTCCAACTTAGTTCCATTCTCCCCATCACTTTCAGGCACACCAATCAAATGTAGGTTTGGTCTTTTCATATAGTCCCATATTTCTTGGAGGCTTTGTTCATTCCTTTTCACTCTTTTGTCTCTAATCTTGTCTTCACACTTTATTTCATTAAGTTGATCTTCAATCACTGATATCTTTTCTTCCACTTGATCAATTTGGCTATTGATACTTGTGGATGCTTCACGAAGTTCTTGTGCTGTGCTTTTCGGCTCCATCAGGTTACTTATGTTCTTCTTTAAACTGGTTATTCTAGTTAGCAGTTCCTGTAACCTTTTTTCAAGGTTCTTAGCTTCCTTGCACTGGGTTAGAACGTCCTCCTTTAGCTCAGAGGAGTTTATTATTACCCACCTTCTGAAGCCTACTTCTGTCAATTCATCAAACTCATTCTCCATCAAGTTTGTTTTCTTGCTGGCAAAAAGTTGTGATCCTTTGGAGGAGAAGAGGAATTCTGGCTTTTGGAATTTTTAGCCTTTTTGCACTGGTTTGTCCCCATCTTCATGGATTTATCTACCTTTGGTCTTTGATGCTGGTGAACTTCAGATGGACTTTTGTGTGGACATCCTTTTTGTTGATGTTGATGCTATTGCTCCCTGTTTGTTAGTTTTTCTTCTAACATTCAGGCTCCTCTGCTGCAAGTCTGCTGGAGTTTTCTGGAGGTCCACTCCAGACCCTGTTTGCCTGGGTATCATCAGTGGAGGCTGCAGAACAGCAAAGATTGCTGCCTGTTCCTTGCTCTGGAAGCTTCATCCCAGAGGGGCACCTGCCAAATGCCAGGTGGAGCTCTCCTGCCTGAGGTGTCTGTCGACCCCTGCTGAGACATGTCTCCCAGTCAGGACACAGAGAGTTCAGGGACTCACTTGAGGATGCAATCTGTCCCTTGCAGAGCTTGAGCACTGTTCTGGGAGATCTGTTGCTCTCTTCAGAGCTGGCAGGCAGGAACGTTTAAGTCTGCTGAAGCTGTGCCCACAGCTGCTCCTTCCCCCAGATGCTTTGTCCCGGGGAGATGGGAGTTTTATCTGTAATCCCCTGACTGGGGCTGCTGCCTTTCTTTCACAGATTCCCTGCCCAGAGAGGAGGAATCTAGTCAGGCAGTCTGGCTACAGTGGCTTTGCCAAATTGCGGCAGGCTCTGCCAAGTTTGAACTTTCTGGAGGCTTTGTTTACACTGTGAGGGGAAAACTGCCTACTCAAGCCTCAGTAATGGTGGATGCCCTTCCCCCCACCAAGTTCAAGCTTCCCAGTTTGACTTCAGACTGCTGTGCTGGCAGTGAGAATTTCGAGCCAGTGGATCTTAGCTTGCTGGACTCCATGGGGGTGGGATCCACTGAGCTATACCTCTTGACTCCTTGGCTTCAGCCTGCTTTCAGGGGAGAGAATGGTCTGTCTCACTTGTGTTCCGGGTGCCACTGGGGTATGAAAAAAAAAAAAAACTGCAGCAGCTCTGTGTCTACCCAAATGGCCACCCAGTTTTGTTCCTGAAACCCAGGGCCCTGGTGGTGTAGGTACCTGAGGGAATCTCCTGGTCTGTGGGTTGCAAAGACCATGGGAAACGCATAGTATCTGGGCTAGAGTGCAGCATTCCTCATGGCACAGTCCCTCATGGCTTCCCTTGGCTAGGGTATGGAGTTCTCTGACCCCTTCTGCTTTCTGGGTGAAGTGACACCCTACCCTGCTTTGGCTCACCCTCTGTGGGCTGCACCCACTGTCTAACCAGTCCCAATGAGATGAGCCAGGTACCTCAGTTGGAAATGCAGAAATCACCTGCCTTCTGCATTGATCTTGCTGGAAGCTGCAAATCGGAGCTGTTCCTGTTTGGTCATCTTGCCAGCTACCTCTTTTTCTTTTTTAGAGATGGAGTTTCACCATGTTGCCCAGACTGAGGGGGAGGTGCTATTCATAGGTACGATCATAGTGCACTACAATCTCAGATTCCTGTGCTCAAGTTACTTTCTTGCTTCACCTTTTCAAATAGCTGGGACTATAGGTGTGTCACTGTGCCCAACTCTTGTTAACCTTTTTAGTGGTTGCCCTGGAGTTTGCAATATACATTTACAACTAATCCAAATCCACTTTCAAATAACACCATACCACTTTGTGGGTAACAAAATGCCTTATGGCAGAATATTCCCAAATGTTTCCTCTCATCCCTCTGGTCATTGGAGTCATTCATTTCACTCATCAGTAAGTTTTACATACTGAATGCAAGTGATTTACTTGTATTTACTATTACTATTATGAACAAACTGCTATCCATTAGATAGAATAAGAAAAGAAAAAATTTCTTACCTACATTTATTCCTCCTAATGCTCTTTGTTTACATAGATCTGAGTTTCTGATTTCTATCATTTTCCTTTTCTCTGAAGAACTTCTTTTAACATTTCTTGCAAGTCAAGTTAGTGGCAACAAATTACTTCAATTAAAAATATTTTTTTCTATGTGGTGTACAGCATGATGTTTTGAAATATATATACATTGTGGAGTGACAGTCAAGCTAATTAATATATACATACTAATTCTTTGCAGTGAGAACACTTAAAATCTACTCTTTGCAATTTCCTCAAGTATACAATACCTTGTTACTAATTGTTGTCTTCATGTTGCACAATAGAGCTCTATAACTTGTTATTTCTGTGTAACTGAAATTTTGTGTACTTTGCCCAACATTTCCCCAATTCCTCCCAAGCCCTGACTACCAGCCCCTGGTAACTACCATTCTACTCAACTTTTTGTTTTTTTAGACAGAGTCTCGCTCTGTTGCCCAGGCTGGAGTGCAGTGGTGCAATCTTGGCTCACTGAAAGCCTCCTGGCTTCAAGCAAATCACCTGCTTCAGCCTCTCAAGTTGCTGGGATTACAGGTGTGTGCCACCCTGCCTGCCTAATTCTTTTGTATTTTTAGTAGAGATGGGTTTAATCATGTTGACCAGGCTATTCTTGACCTCATGACCCCAAGTGATCCACCTGCCTCAGCCTCCCAAAGTACAGGGATTACAGGCATGAGCCACCACACCTGGCCTACTTAAATTCTATAAATTCAACTTTTTAAGATTCCACATATGAGTGAGAGCATGCAGTATTTGTCTTTCTGTTGCTGTTTACATAATGTCCTCTAGGTTTGTCTATGTTGCTGTCTATATTGACAGTTTCTTTCTTTTTCAAGGCCCAATAGTATTCTATCATATATATGTATAATATATATGTACGTATTCTATCATATATATGTGCACATATATGTACATATATACATATACATATATGTTTGTATATATGTACATGTATATATGTACATATATTCTATCATATATACTCTCTATCATATATGTACATATATGATAGAATACTATTTGGCATATATATTATATATGTACATGTATATTCAATCATATATATTCTATCATATATGTACATATATGGTAGAATACTATTCAGCATATGTATTATATATTA
>NW_012121821.1:1851444-1930226 GCF_000951035.1 Colobus angolensis palliatus
ATTCATTGAAAGACAGCGATATCCATTCCATATCTTGGCTATTATGAGTAATGCTGTAGTGCACCTAGAGGCGCAGCTATCTCTTCAGTATACCGACTTCATATTTTTTGGATGTGTACCCCGATAGTGGGATTTCTGGATCATATGGTAGTTGTTTTTTATTTTTAGGGGAACCTCAATACTGTTTTCCGTAAGGTCATTCCCACCAACAGTATACTGTGTTCCCTTCCCTCCACATTCTTACCAACACTTTTTAACTTTCACCTTTTTGATAATAGCCATCCTAGCAGGTATAAGATGATATCTCATTATGGTTTGGGTTTGCATTTTCCTGTTGATTAGTGATGTTGAGCATTTTTTTCATATATTTGTTGGTCATTTGTATGTCTTCATTTGAGAAATATCTATTCACGTCATTTGCTCATTTTTAAATTGGGTTATTTATTTTCCTATTACCGAGTTTGAGTTTTTTATATATTCTGGATATTAACTTCTTATCAGATAAAAAGTTTGTAAATATTTTCTCTTGTTCTGTAGGTTGTCTCTTCACTCTGTTGATTGCTTTCCTTTCTGTGCAGGAGCTTTTTAGTTTGATGTGATCCCATTTTTAATTTTTCTTTTGTTGCCTGTGTTTTTGGAGTCATATCCAAAACACACTGTCCAGACGAGTGTCATCGAGCTTTCTCCCTGTGTTTTGTTCAAGTAGTTTTACAGTTTCAAGTTTTACATTTAAGTCTTTAATCTAATCTGAGTTAGTTTTTGCATATGGTGTGAGATGAGTCCAGTTTCATTCTGCCACATAGCTATAATCTAGCAACAAACTATCCAAAAAAGAAATCAAGAAAACTATCCCATTTACCATAGCTACTAAAAAGCCAAAATGCTTAGGAATAAATTTAACCAAAGAAATGAAAGGTCTGTACACTGAAAACTATAAGACATTCATGAAAGGAATTGAAGAACAATTAGATGGAAAAATATCCTATGTTCAAGGGTTGGAAAAATTAATATTGTTAAAATGTCCACATACCCAAAACTGTCTACAGAGTCAGTGCAATCTCTTTCAAAATCCAAATAACATTTTTCACAGAAATAGAAAAAATAACGTTAAAATTTGTATGGAAGTACAAGAGACCCTGAATAACCAAAGCAATCTTGAGCAAAAGGCACAAAGATTGCAGCATCACACCACCTGGTTTCAAAATTTACTACACATCTATGCTATGGTTTGAATGTGTCCTCCCCAATATTTATGTTGAAACTTAATCCCCAATGCCATTATGTTAAGAGTTGGGGTCATTTAGGAAGCTCTGCCTTCAAGTGTAGGATGAGTGCCTTATACAAGAATTAGAGGGAACTAGCTAGGCCCATTTTGCCTTTTTGTATTCCACTATGTGAGGACCTGGCACCCAAGGCACTATCTTGGAAGCAAAGAGAGCCAGCCTTCATTAGAAATTGAATTTATCAGAGTCTTGATCTTGGACTTTCCAGCCTCCAGAACTGTGAGAAATAAATTTCCGTTCTTTATAAAATTATCTGGTCTAAGATATTTTGTTACAGCAGTGGGAATGGGCTAAGACACTATACTAATCAATACATCATAGTACTAGCATAAAAACGGACACATAGACCAATGGAGCAGTGTAAAGAGTCCAGAACTAAATCTATGCATTTATAGTATATTGACTTTTGTCATAGATGCCAAAAACACACAATGGGGAAAGGACAGTCTTTTCATTAAATGGTTTTGAAAAACCACAATTTTTTTTTTTTTTTTTGGTCTAAGAAGTCTTTATTGCTTTCTCACTTTTTTTCTCAACTTAAAATCTTTCAGGGTACAGTATTCTGTCCTGGTGGGTATTTTTTTCTTTTAACACTTTAAATATTTCACTCTGCTCTCTTCATTGTATGGTTTTTGAGGAGAAGTCTGACATAATTCTTACCCTTGTTCCTGCTGTAGGTAAAGTGCTTTTTCCCTTCTAGCTTCTTTCAAAAATTTATCTGTCTTTGATTTCTGCAATTTGAATATTGTATTGCTAGACATAGTTTTTTTGGTATTTATCCTTCTTGATCTTCTCTGAGCTTCCTGGATATGTGGTTTGGTATCTGTCATTAATTTTGGAAAATCCTCAGCCATTATTACTTTAAACATTTTCTCTGTTCCTTTTTGTCTTCTTCTGCTATTCCTATTAAACAAATGTGACACCCCTTTAAAATTATCCCATAGTTCTTAGATATTCTGTTCTGTCTTTTTCATTTTTTTCCCTTTGCATTTATTGTTTTGGAGGTTTCTATTGACCTTTCTTTAAATTCCCAGATTCTTTCCTCAGTTGTGTCCAATCTGTTGATGAGCCCATAAAAAGGACTCTTCATTTTTGCTATAGTGCTTTTGATTTCTGGCATTTGTCTTTGATTCTTTCTTAGAGTTTCCATTGCTCTGCTTACATTATCATCTTTTCTTGCAATGTATCTTTTTTTTTTTTTTTTGAGGCGGAGTCTCGCTCTGTCACCCTGACTGGAGTGCAGTGGCTGGATCTCAGCTCACTGCAAGCTCCGCCTCCCAGGTTTACGCCATTCTTCTGCCTCAGCCTCCCGAGTAGCTGGGACTACAGGCGCCTGCCACCTCGCCCGGCTAGTTTTTGTATTTTTAGTAGAGACGGGGTTTCACCGTGTTAGCCAGGATGGTCTCGATCTCCTGACCTTGTGATCCGCCCATCTCGGCCTCCCAAAGTGCTGGGATTACAGGCTTGAGCCACCGCGCCCGGCCGCAATGTATCTTTTTTTATCATCTTTTCTTGCATCTTGTTGCTTGTTTTTTTTCCATTAGAGCATGTTAACTATAGTTGTTTTAAATTCCTGGTCTGATTATTAGAAAATCTCTGCCCTATCTGAGTCTGGTTCTGAAGCTTGCTCTATCTCTTCAAAATGTGCTTTTGTCTTTTAGTATACTTTTTTTTTTTGAGATGGTGTCTTACTCTGTTGCCCAGGCTGGAGTGCAATGGTGTGATCTCGGTTCACTGCAGCATCCACCTCCCGAGTTGAAGCAATTATCCTGCCTCAGCCTCCCAAGTAGCTGGGATTACAGGTGCCCGCCACTATGCCCAGCTAATTTTTGTATTTTTAGTCGAGATGGGGTTTCACCATATTGGCCAGGCTAGTCTTGAACTCCTGACTTTGTGATCCAGCCACCTCGGCCTCCCAAAGTGCTAGGACTACAGGCTTGAGCCACCGGCCTTACCATTATTTTGTGAAAGCTGGATGTGATATACTGGATAGAAGGAACTGAGGGTAGTAGGCCTTTAGGGTGAAGTTTCATGTTTATCTGACTACGAGGTAGACTGCATTTACTGTATCTGTGGCTAGAGACTTCTTAAATATGGTTTGAGATGTGTAGTTATTTTGGTTGTAATCTTTTGTTATTATACAGGAGCTCTTCTGATCTTGTGGTGAGATATGGGGAGGGGTAGTGCATTCTATAGACCCGTAATTAGGTCTCCGACTTTCATGAGCCTGTGCCCTTGGGCTGTGACTTCTGTCTCACCCTTCCCCATTTGATGAGACAACAAAGCTAGAAAGGGCCAGGATTGGTTATTTCCCTTCCCCAACATAGAAGGCTGGAGTGGGCTGGAGTTGGGTATTTTCTTTCTCCCAGTTTGATTAGGCGCTAGTAAATGACAGATTGATTAGGCTCTAGTAAAATACTTTCCATGAGGGCAGGCCTTGTTAAACATAACACAGTCATCTGGGTATATTTAAAAATGGCTACTTTCCTCTTCCCCCTGCTGAAATCACGAGGGGACTTTTCTCTGATCTTCACTGTGACAACCTGGTAGGACTTCTAGAGGTAAAACATATGAAAGTGTGTCCCCTCCTTCCGAAAGTGGACCTCTCTGGAGTTTTAAACTCTTAAACTTACTGAACCTCCAGCAATCTGTTAATTACAGTAACATATTTCATACATATAATACATATTATACCTATATATCTCTATATAAAATATATGTACCCATTAATAGTTACTGTAAGGATATACCTGTATGTGTGTATATATATGTGTGTGTGTGTGTATATATATACACACATAAACCTAGATGGTGTAGCCTACTACACACTTAGGCTATATAATATAGTCTATTGCTCCTAAGCTACAAATCTGTGTATCATATTACTGTATTGAATACTGCAGGCAATTGTGGCACAGTGTTAAGTATTTGTGTATCTAAACATATCTCAACATAGAAAAAGTATAGTCAACATATGGCATTATAATCTTAGGGGACCACTGCTGTATATGTGGTTCCAGTTGTTGACTGAAATGTCAATATGTGGCATTATGACTGTATAATTTTACCTTTTCCTCTCTTTTGCCTTTTCAGGTTCTTTAGAATAATTGAGAATTTGCTTCCAGATTATTAGTAATTTTTTTCTTAAGAAAATACCTCATCCATCTATAAAATCCTTTTTATGTGTTACATTATACCTCAAAGCCATATTATCAAGAGTTATCTAGATTTAGTATAAAATAACTTTTATTAGTTTTATTTATCATAGCTGTTTCTTAGTAAGTCATTCACTTGAGCTTTATATTCTGATTTTTAAGAAACAGAATGCTTAGAATCAGAACAGGAGTGGTAATGAGTACTTCCATGTCTTGTTATAAACACTTTTGGTAATTATTGACAAATTGCTTTCCAAAAAATTTGTGCTGATTTAACTGCCATCTGAATTTTATGGGTGTTTCAATTTTTCCATTCCCTCTTTTTTCATATTGAATATTTTCATTCTTTCTGTTATCTGGCATGTTGTATTTGAAACCTAGTTTGTCATTTATGTTTTAATTGCATTATTTAATTATTGAGTTTAAATTTTATAACGTAATTATGCAACTTTTTAATTTCATGTATTGCCAGTTTGTGTCATTTGTCTATTTTTCTATTGGAGTATCTATATACTTTATTGCTTTGTAAGATTGCTTTATATATTAAGGATATTAGATCATCTTATTTTATCTGGTTGATATGTTTTTAGATTTATTTATGTTGCTTTCTGTTTGGCACCAGATCAATGCTTGTTGGCATTTTGTTAGGGAAATCATTAGGAGCATGGACTTTGTATTGAATCTCCAGCACAGGCCAGGTATGGTGGCTCATGCCTGTAATTCCAGCACTTTGGGAGGCTGAGGCAGGCAGATCATTTGAGGCCAACGAAACACTGTCTCTACAAAAAAATACAAAAATTAGCTGAGTGTGGTGGTGTGCACCTGCAGTCACAGCTACTTGGGGCACTGAGGTGGGAGGATTGCTAGAGCCTAGAAGGTTGAGGCTGCAGTGAGCTGAGATCGCACCACTACCCTCCAGCCTGGATGACAGAGCGAGACTCTATCTCAAAAAAGAAACCCCGGCTCAGCCACTTGCTCATTGTGTAATCTTGGGAAATTGCTTAATAACTTTTAGCTCTTGTTAAAACTGATATAAAACAATAGTGTCAACTTCATGGGGTTGTTGAGAGAAATTGCTTAAAAGGTTTAGCGTAGTATCTGTCATAATTTAGTAAACAATCATTTCTTGCTGTTACTGTTTATATTTTTTTTAAACAGTGACCAAAGCAGAAATAAAGGGAATGATGTGAAATTAATGAATATATAAGTTATATTTGTTGCCCTCTCTGGCCTTTTCACATGTACCTTTCCCTCTGTGAACCTCCCCCACCCCCACCCCTTTTATGGGTAGCATATTTAATATATAATCTTCTTCTCTTTTTGTTTAATGTCTCGGGAATGTGTTGAATACTCGTTGCGTTGGTTTTCATTTAAGTATACTTTTCAAATATGTAAATAAAGCTCAGTAAATAGAGGACTGTTTTCAGATGCAGTGTATAATTTTACTAAGTTGCTTTTTCCTACTTACATAACAGTGGCAATTATTGAAGTAGGAGATACATCAAGTGAATAAATGGGTGTTTCAAGCTCTGAATATGCCATGAAGATCTTACTTCTTTTTTTGATTAGTGACATTTTTCTCTTCCAAAAGTTAAGAGGAATGGGAATGTGAGCCTTCCATGGGGAAGTCTTACTTGTGTTATTACTTTTTATATGTTTTACATATCTGTCTATTCTGTGGTTGAATAAAATATGTCCTTCCTATGACCACCAGTGCAACTTTGGTACATATGCTACCCATTATACTCAGATCTCCTTTCTAAAACCTCACATGTAGAAATGAATGTAAAATTTGTACTCTTTTACCTTTGAAAAACTTGCAATAATCACCATATCTTTATGATCATTAGATTAGCAAATGGTTAAATCCTCATGAAATTCTTTTATAAGCTGTTTGTAGTGTTCAGGCATTCAATCATTCATGCCTCATAGAAGGCAAAAAAAATTGGTCATTGATGAAATAGAAGTAAGATAGAGTCACTGTTGTATTGCTACTCAGTCTATTAATGCAGAAGTAAGCTAGATTTATAATATATATACAGTATATTTATATTTAATATGTACTAAAATATAATATACATAATATGACTATAAATTTATATTACATACTTATGTTTTACATATAAATTTATTTAATATATAGATTTATATGTATATAAAAACATAGGATGTGATCTTTCATTATTTGTTTTTACAGGAACAGAATGCTTGTGTTTGAAAAGGGAGCATAAAAGATCATGTAGTCCAACACTCTCATTTTACAAATAATAACTTAGAAAGGCAGCACATGGCTTACTCAGAGTCTCATGTGGGAGAACCTGTTGAAGAATCCAGGGCTGTGTTCACGAGACCACACTTCCTATGACTATAGTCATGTTTTCACTCAATTTCAAGCCCTTTTTATTTTAACTTTATTTTTAATTTCACAGTTATTTCTTTACATGGTTAAGCCAGTTCAAGATTTTCCTATTTAATAACTTGGCAGATTTCCTTTAAACAAGAGCCATCTTATTAGACACTGAAGCTACTAAAAAAAATTAAGGTTGCTTTCACTGAAAATGTGCAAAAACAACCACACTAGTACTTGCAGTGTTACCTATATTCCCATCGTATGGCCCTAGTAGAAGAATAAGTAGTCACTTTATTTCTCCTTCACCTGTCCCCTTCAGGAAGTGTCATGCCACATACCTGTTGCAGACTTTCAAATTGTGTGCTGTATTCAAAGGAACTCAAGACCATCATAATTAACTTGGGCTCAATTGTTAAGATTGAAAATGATGTTTTCAATCTCATTATTAAGCAACTTTCTTATTAAACAACATATTAAAAATACAGCTAGCTCTGTGTAATTACATGGATCATTGTACCCCCTGGATAATACTATTAGGTTGGTGCAAAAGTAGTTGTGGTTTTTGCCATTGAAAGAATGGCAAAAATGTGATTACTTTTGCACCAACGTAGTAATTTTCTTTCCCACTCTTTGAGAGGTATATGTTTTGGCAATCTCTATGGTAAGTTGTTCTATTAGTCCATTCTCATACTGCTATAAAGAAGTATCCAAAACTGGGTAATTTATAAAGGAAAGAGGTTTGACTCACAGTTTATCATGGCTGGGGAGGCCTCAGGAACCTTCAATCATAGAGGAAGGTAAAGGGGAAGCAAGGCACTTTCTTCACAAGGTGGCAGGAAGGAGAAGTGTTGAGTGAGGGGGGAGGAGTCCCTTATAAAACCATCAGATCTCTGAGAACTCACTTGCTATCATGAGAACAGCATGGGGGAAACTGCCCCCATGATTCAGTTACCTCCATCTCATCCCTCCCTTGACACATGGGGATTATGGTGATTACAATTCAGGATGAAATTTGGATGCAGACACAGAGCCAAACCATATCAGTTGTTCTTAAGAGATCCTACACTCACCTCTTGGTAATTAGTGCTTGCCCTAAGTCAACAGTGTCTCTTCAAATTACTAAAAGGTCAGAATGTACATAAGGTATTAAGATGAAACCATCTCCTGACTGAGATAAAAGGCAGGCTTAAGCTATCAGTGTTTAGTGGCATATATCTCTTATGTGGAAAGGCTAAGATATTTACTTCTATCATCTTTATGCTAACTCCATGAATATCTAGCAGATAGTAGGTGCTTTATCACAAATACTCTTGAGGTCAGCATCCTTCTTTGCTTGGTTGCCTGACCTCCTATGATAAAAGCGAATGCCTGATTAGTTGTTTCCTGACAGCCCTCAGTAAAGGAGGGTATAACTTGGGATAACTTTTTAGTACTGTTCTTTGGCTCTGAGATGTTCTTGTTCCTGTTTTAGCTTATTCTCTTCTTTTGCTCCATGAACTCTAGTCTTTCTTCATAGATTAATTTCATCTCTCATTTAGTAATCCTAAATATTTTTTCAGTGCTTTACTATGTGACAATCACTGTTATTCATGCTTAATGTACATTAGTAAACAAAACAGACAAAAACCTCTGCCCTTGTGGATCTTAAATTCTAGTTGGGTGCAGGAGGCAGACAGACAATTAAATAAATGCATACTAAATGTCTACATTTTATAATATATTAGGAGGTAACTGCTATTAAAAAAAAATAACCCAGCAGAGTAAGGGGGATTGGAAATGCTAGGGAAGACAGGGGTGCAGTCACAGTTTCAATAGGTCAGAGTAGGTCTTAGGGAGAAGAAGACATCTAAGTAAACATATGCAGAAGAAAGGGAAGCTGACAATGCAGATATCCTAGGGGAAAATGGTACAAAGGCCTTATGATAAATGTATACCTGGTTTTTAAGAAGAACAGAGAAGCAGGCCAGTATTGCTGTAGTTGAGTGAGGTGGAGAAGGGTAGCAGGAGGTCAGAAAGGAAATGAAGGTTAGGTCCTGTAGGGCATTTTAGGCCACTGTGAACACATTGGATTTTACTCTGAGTAAAACAGGAAACCACCAGATGGTTTTGAATAGAGGAGTGACATGGTATGACTTCTATATTTAAAAGCTCATTTTGGCTGTTATATACAGAATAGGCTGTAGAGAGCCACAGGTGAAAGCAGAGAGAATAATTAGAAGGCTGTTACAGTAATACGGCCTGGGGGAAATGGTGGCTCCCATCAGATGGTAGCAGCTATAGGAATGAGGTATGGTAGATTTCCAGATACACAGTCATGCATCTCATAATCACATTTCAGTCAATGACTGGACCACATATAACAATGGTGGTCCCATAAGATTATAATACCATATTTTTGCTTTACTTTTTCTATGTTTAGATATGTTTAGATACACAAATACTTAGGATTGTGCTACAATCACCTACCATATTCAGTATAGCAACATGCCGTGCAGGTTTGTAGCCTAGGAGCAATGGGTGATAGCATGTAGTCGAGGTGTGTAGCAGGTATACCATCTATGTTTATGTAAATTTACTGTGTGACGTTTATATGACAACAAAATAGGCTAACAGCACATTTCTCAGAACACATCCCCATCACTAAGCAACACGTGACTGTAATTTAAACATGGAGCCAATAGTATTTCCCAATAGGAAATGAGTTGTGTGAGAAAGGAGTCGAGGAAAACCTCAAGGTTTCTGGCCTCAGCAACCAGGAAGATGAAGTTGCAGCAATTAAAATGAGGAAGATTTCAGGTAGAATAAGTTCAGGTGGGGCCTGGGGGAGTGGTGAGGGAAATCAGTAATTCAGTTTTGAACATGTTAATTTAGAGATACCTATGAGTCATCCCCATGGAAATGCTATGTAAGTGTTGGAGTTTAGAAGAGAAAACTAGAGAGAAAAATTTGAGAGTGGTAAGATGTACAGGTGATATATAAAGCCCTGAGAGGGACTAAGATAACCACTGGGGAATGGCTTTCGTTAGAGAGCAGGATCAGAGTCAGCCTAGGGGCACTGCAATATTTAGAAGTTGGGGAAAGAGGAGGAACCAGCAAAGAATACAGGGAGGGAGTAGCTGTGAGATAGGAGGAAATTCAAGAAGACCACAGTATCTTCCAAGCAAAAGTGGTAAGCTCATACTCTTTAGGATGCTTTATAATTTGACCAAACCCCTCTGCTTCCAAGTGAGGTCATTGCAATTTTACTGAATTTCCTGGTTTCTCAAGAGAGGAATTTCTTTCCATGAGCTATGAGAAAACTGATCTACAGTCTCTCCAGCCTGTTCTGACAGCAGCCTCAGATGGCTGTCTGGAGTTTTGAGAGATGTTTGATAGGAGGCCATGGACTTTTGAAGTTTGTAGCTAGCAACCTACAGGAAGGACAGATTCATATATCCCATAGATAGCACCTGGGTCAGGGTCCTGATCAACACTATTTCAGACTGTGTAGGTCCTGAGGCACAAGATTGAAATTTCTGCTGGTCTTACAAGAGAATTTAGGGAAACTGGAATATGCATTTGTTGAACTGATAAAATATAAGGTTGTATACTCAATATGCTTCTACTGTTGTGTCAAGGGTGTGATTCTCTTCTGTTTTCTGGTCCAAAAATTAGACCACAAGAAAGGTAGACTGAATAGTCCCTGGAAGAGTTTACCAACCCCATCCTAGATCAGCTACCCTGCATGACATTAAAAGACTGATGGATTTAACCCTCACTTCTGCCCCTGGCAGGCTTATAGTGCCAAGTTGTGGTTTGCAAACTCTAACACCTAAGGATTGTGTCCCTGGCCACCAGTTCAAAGTCCAGAGAGCAATGCCAAGTCAAAATCTGACACTATTTGTGTGTGTGCTTGGGGAAGATGGACAAAGTTCACTATATATACAAAGTGGGTCAACAGTTACAGAGGATAAGGCATGAAGCAGCCCAGAGGCATCTTACAAATGGTTTGCTTGTTGTCTTAGTCAACTTGGATACATCTTAAAGGAAGCCAGTCCTTTGGTACAACTTTGCCTTTGTTTTTTCCCGTTTCTAAATCAACACCTGGGAAAATGTTCCCCATTAATTGCTAGCTCCATATCATTCTTGCCTGTGTACATACATCTCTTCTCCACCACTCAGAACACAGGAAGACTTACCCTGATTGTGATTCTATCTCCTCGTTCTAAACAGAGTCCTGGAATTTGAAAAACACCTGTCCATTAGGTATTGCAGGACTCTTTGTGACCCCATGTAACAATGTATAGATGTGTTGCTTAATGATGGGAATACATTTGAAGAAGTCTGTCATTAGGTGATTTTGTCATTGTGTGAACATCAGAGAGCGTATACAAACCTAGGTGGGATAACCTACTACACACCTAGGCTCTGTGGCATAGCCTGTTGCTTTTAGGCTACAAACCTGCACATGTTACTGTACTGAACACTGTAGGCAGTTGTAACTGGTAAGTATTTATGTATCTGAACATATCTAAACATAGAAAAGGTAATGCATTGCATTAAGATGTTACAATGGCTAAGATGTCACTAGGTGATAGGAATTTTTCAGCTCCATTATAATATTACAGTACCACCATCATATATGCAGTCCATAGTTGACCTGATTGTTGTTACTTGGCATGTAACCATATTATCCTTTGTGACACTTGTGATAGGAACACGTACTGGTGGGGAAACCTGAAGGCCTACAGTTGCCCCCTTCCATTGCCAACTCTATAGTGTGTAGCCTTGGATTCTCTTTCTATTTTGGCCCTGCTTGGGTTTCAGTACATCTTGGTTTATATTGATAAAGTCACAGGTATGATCCATTTTATCCCCTGCTCAGACAACACAAGCACTACAGACACAATGCACCTCTTTCTTTAATAAAATGAAAAGTACTGTATCCTTTTTAATAGATTCTAGTTTACTTTCTGATTCTAGAAGACCCTCTTTACTACTTTCCAAATCAAGACACATTTGTTCAACTATAAGATCATGGTTTATTCATTTTTATTATGAATTGTAATCAGTATTTTACCTCTGCCTCAGATATTTGTCCTATAATATTTAGTCTAATTGGTGTTTGCCCCTCATTAAGGGAATTAATGACATTAGCAGGCAGGAAAATTAGGAATAGTCCTTGAGGACTCTATCTCTAACCTTTACTGTGCTAATAAGAAGATAATAGATTAAAATAGATTATTTTCTTTTGTCAATTTCCTTTTTTAACTGACAAGTAAAAATCGTATATAATTATGGTGTACAACATGGTGTTTTGATATAGATATATGTTGTGGAATGGCTAAATCAAGCTATTTTTAACATATGCATTACCTCACATACTTATTTTTGGTGAAAATACTTAAAATCTACTCTCTTAGCAATTCTCAAACATACAATAGGTTGTTATTTACTGTAGTCACCATGATGTATAATAGGTCTCTTGAACTTATTTCTCCTAACCAAAATTTTATGTCTTTGACCAACATCTCCCCAAACTCCTTTCCCTTACCCTTGGTAACCACCATTCTACTCTGTTTTTGTAAGTTCAACTTTATTAGATTCCATATATAAGTTAGATCATGTGGTATTTGTCTTTCTGTGCCTGGCTTGTTTTAATTAACATAACATCCTTCAGGTTCTTCCAAGTTGTTCAAATGACAGGATTTTCTTCTTTATAAAGGATGAATAGCATTTCCTTGTGTGATTATATACCACATTCTCTATCCATTCATCTACTGATGGACATTTAGGTTGATTCCCACATCTTAGTTACTGTGAATAATGCTGCAGTAAACATGGGAATGCAGATATCTCAACAAACTGATTTCATTTCCTTTGGATATATACTCAGTAGTGGGTTACTGGATCATAGGGTAGATCTGTTTTCAATTTTTTATCATAATGGCTGTACTAATTTACAGTCTCACTAACATGTACAAGGGTTTCCTTTTCTCCATATCTTCACTGCATCTGGGATGGAGTTTTGTTCTTGTTGTTCAGGCTGGAGTGCAATGGCACGATCCTGGCTCACTGCAACCTTCACCTCCCAGGTTCAAGTGATTATCCTCCCTCAGCCTCCATTACAGGCACAAGTCACCACACCCAACTAATTTTTGTATTTTTCGTAGAGACAGGGTTTCAGGAAGTTATCTATCAAGTCCTTTGCCTGGGTTATTTGTTTTCTTATTATTGACTTGTTGGAGTTCCTTATGTTATATTTGATATATTACACTCTTATCAGATGTGAGGTTTGCAAAGATTTTCTTCTATCCTGTAGGTTGTCTCTTTACTCTGTTGTTTCCTTTGCTGTGCAGAAACTTTTTAGTTGATATAATGCTACTTGTCTATTTTTGCCTTTGTTGCTTGTGTTTTTGGAGTTATATCCAAAAATATTATTGCCCAGACCAATGTCATGGAGCTTTTCCCTGTTTTGTTCTAGTAGTTTTGCAGTTTCAGATCTTATTTTTACATCTTTAATCCATTTTGAGTTGATTTTTTTTAACCTCTGAACTTTTTATTGGCCTCCTGCTCCCCAAAGAGTACCCTGCTTCTGCTGGCTAAATGTCTCAGAACTTTGGTGTCATTGGTCTCAGACACCACTTTGCCATCCACTCTCTGGCAGGTGGTGCTCTTTTGGATGGTTTGCATGGAGTTACTGCTGTCCAAGGCATCACGAAGATTGAAGTCCTCGATGTCTTCCAGCAGGTGGTGGTAGGTGGTAATCTCAGCCTCCAGCTTGACCTCGATGTTTAGCAGGGCCTCCTACTCCTGGGCCTGGCACTGTCCCTCTGCCCGGGTCTGTGTCAGCTCCTACTCCAGGTGCAGCAGGATCCTGTTGAGTTGCTCCATCTGCAGGGCATACCGGGCCTCCACCTCCCTCCGGCTGTTCTCCAAGCTGGCCTTCAGATTTCTCATGGAGTCCAGGTCAATCTCCAAGGACTGGACTGTATGTTACAGCTCATCTGTTGAGAGTGTCATCTCAACAGCTCCAACCTTGGCCAACTGCATGGTGACCACTGTGGTGCTCTCCTTAATCTGCTGAGACCAGTATTTGTCCAGCCCTTCTCGGTTCTTCCAGCCAGCTCGTCATATTGGGCCAAGATGTCTGCCATGATCTTGCACAAGGTCCTGAGATTTGGGGACATCTACCTCCACAATCAACCCAGAGCTGATCATCTGGGCTTGTAGGCCTTTTACTTCCTCTTCATGGTTCTTCTTCATTAAGAGCAGCTCCTCCTTGAGAGTCTCCATCTCTGTCTTCAGCTGCAGCCGAATGACATTGATGTCATCAATGACCTTGCAGAACCCATAGATGTTGCTCTCCACAGACTGGCACATGGCCAGCTCTGTGTCATACTTGACTCTAAAGTCATCAGCAGCAAGATGGACATTGTCGATCTGCAGAACGATGTGGACACTGTCCACAGTATTTGCGAAGATCTAAGCCCTCAGGTCCTTGATGGTCTTGAAGTAATGGAACCAGTCTCTGACATGGGGTCCTGTCTTTTCTGGGTGCTCCCAGATTTTACTCTCCACCTTCCAGTTTTTAGTCTCTGGGCTCCTCACTCTGTCCAGGTAGGAGGCCAGGTGGTCTTCAGGCTTTGTATGGTCTCCTTCTCATTCTGGATGCCTCCCATTCCTGCCAGACCCCTGGTCATCCCTGTGGCCAGGCCCCTGGACCCCAAGCAGCCTGGGAAACTGGTAGAGTGGGACACAGAGATCTGGGAATCAGAGCCCACAGTAGCTGCATAGACGTTGGTTGTGCTGCTGACCGGCTGGGCGCCATAGCTGGGCACCTGGGTGGAGCCCAGGAATGGCTAGTTGGTGTGCAAGGTGGAGCAAGTGGTGAAGCTCATGTTGTCTGGGGAGGAGAGTGAGAAGAGAGGACTCAGGCTTTGCTGATAACCTTGAGTTTTGTGTGGTGTGAGATGAGGCTCTAATTTTATTCTTCTGAATGTGGATATCTAGTTTTCTCAGCACCATTGAAGAGAATAGCCTTTCCTCATTGTGTGTTCTTGGCATCTTTTTCAAAAATAAATTGAGCATAAACTTGTAGCTTTATTTATGGACTCTCTATTTTATTCCATTGGTCTATGTGTCTGTTTTTATGCCAGTACCATGCTGTTTGGTTTACTATAGCTTTGTAGCAGATTTTTAAAATCTGGTAATGTGATGCCTTCAGCATTTTTTTTTTGCTTATGATTGGTCTGGCTATATGGGAGTCATTTGTGGTTTCATGCAAATTTTAAGATTTTTTTTTTCTATTTCTGTTTAATATGTCACTGGAATTTTAAAAAATCTTTATTATTGTTTTAAATTTTTAATTTTTAAAAAAATCTTTTAGGTTTGGGGGTGCATGTGAAGGTTTGTTATATAGGTAAACTCATATTGCAGAGGCTTGTTTTACAGAGTATTTTGTCACCCAGGTACTAAGCCTAGTGCCCAATAGTGATTTTTTCCAGATCCTTTCCCTCCTCCCGCCCTGCTCCCTCAAGTAGGTCCCAGTGTCTGTTGTTTCTTTCTTTGTGTCCTTGTGTTCTCATAATTTAGCTCCCACTTATAAGTGAGAATGTGCAGTATTTGGTTTTCTGTTCTTGTGTGCTAAGGATAATGGTGTCCAGCTCCATCCATGTTTCTGCATATGACATGATCTTGTTTTTTTATGACTTCATAGTATTTCATGGTATATATGTGCCACATTTTCTTTATCCAGTCTGCCATTGATGGGCATTTAGGTTGATTCAATGTCCTTGCTATTGTGAATAGTGCTGCAGTGAACATTAGCATGCACGTGTCTTTATGGCAGCATGATTTATATTCCTTTGGGTATATACTCAGTAGTGAAACTGCTGGGTGTAATGGTAGTTCCATTTTTAGCTCTTTAAGGCATTGCCACACTGTTTTCCACAATGGTTGAACTCTTTTACACTGTCACCAACAGTGTATAAGCATTCCTTTTTTTCTGCAACCTTGCCAGCACCTGTTATATTTTAACTTTTAAGTAATGGCCTTTCTGACTCATGTGGGGTGGTATCTCATTGTGGTTTTGGTTGGCATTTCTCTAATGATCAGCACTATTGACCTTTTTTTCATGCTTGTTGACCACATGCATGTCTTCTTTTGAAAAGTGTCTGTTCATATCCTTTGCCCACTTTTTAATGTGGTTGTTTGTTTTTTTCTTGTAAATTTGTTTAAGTTTCTTACAGATGCTGGCTATTGGGCCTTTGTCAGATGCATAGTTTGTAGATATTTTCTCCCACTCTGTAGGTTATGTTTACTCTGTTGATAGGTTCTTTTGCTGTGCAGAAGCTCTTTAAGTTTAATTAGATCTCTTTTGTCAGGTTTTGCTTTTGTTGTGATTGAATTTGGCATCTTCATCATGAAATTTTTGACAGTTTCTGTGTCCAGAATGGTATTGCCTAGGTTGTCTTCCAGGTTTTTTATAGTTTTGGGTTTTATGTTTAATTTTATATCCAGCCAAACTAAGCTTCTTCAGTGAAGGAGAAATAATATCTTTTTCAGAGAAGCAAATGCCGAGGTAGTTTTTTACCTCCAGACATGCCTTATAAGAGATCTTGAAAGGAGAACTAAATATGGAGAGGAAAGACCATTACCAGTTGATGCAAAAACACATTTAAGTACACAGACTAGTGACACTACAGGGCAACCACACAAACAAGTTGGCATAATAAGCAGTTAACAACACAATGACAGGATCAAATCCATACATGTCAACACTAACCTTGAATGTAAACCAGCTAAATGCCCCATCTAAAAGGCATAGAATGGCAAGCTGGATAAAGAAACAAGACCCAATGGTATGCTTTCTTCAAGAGACCCATATCACATGCAATGACATGCATAGGCTCAAAATAAAGGGATGGTGAAAAATCTACCAAGCAAATGGAAATCAGAAAAAAGCAGGGGTTGCAATCCTATTTTTAGACAAAACAAACTTTAAACCAACAAAGATCAGAAAAGACAAAGAAGGGCATTACATAATGGCAAAGGGCTTAATTCAATAAGAAGACCTAACTATTCTAAATATATATGTACTCAACCCAGGAGGACCCAGATTCATAAAGCAAGTCTTTAGAGACCTATAAAGAGACTTAGACTCCCACACAATAGTAGGGTAAGACTTCAGCACTTCATTGCCAGTATTAGACAGATAATTAAGGTAGAAAATTAATAAAGATATGTAGGACCTGAAAATGTTTAAATTTTAATTTTTGTGAGTACATAATATATGTATATATTTATGGGGTATATGGGATATTTTGATATAGGCATACAATGTGTAATAATCACATCAGGGTAAATGGGGTATCCATCACCTCATGCATTTATCCTTTGTGTTATAAACAACCCAATTATACTCTTTTAGGTATTTTAAAATGTGTAATTAAATTATTACTGGAATTTTGATGATGCTTACATTAAGTCTGTAGATGGCTATGGGTAGCATGAACATTTTAACAATATTAATTCTTTTAATCCATGAACATAGGATATCTTTCTGTTTGTTTCTTCAATTTTTTAAATAAATTTTTTATAGTTTTCAGGGTACAGATCTTTCACCTCTTTGTTAAATTTATTTCTAAGTATTTTATTTTATTTATGTTATTGTAAGTGGGATAGTTTTCTTGTTTTCTTTTTTTGAGTGGTTCATTATTAGTGTATAGAAATGTGACTGAGTTTTGTATGTTGATTTTTGTATCCACCCACTTTACTGAATTTATTAGTTCTAACAGGTTTTTGGTGGCATCTTTAGGGTTTCCTTTTCTTTTGTTTTTTGAGATGGAGTCTCACTCTTGTTGCCCAGGCTGGAGTACAGTGGTGCAATCTTGGCTCACTGCAACCTCCACCACCTGGGTTCAAGTGATTCTCTTGCCTCAGCCTCCTGAGTAGCTGGGATTACAGGCGTGTGCCACCATGCCTAATTTTTTATTTTTAGTAGAGATGGGGTTTCACCGTGTTGACCAGGCTTGTCTCAAACTCCTGACCTCAGGTGATCCACCTGCCTCGGCCTCCCAAAGTGCTGGGATTACAGGCATGAGCCACCATGCCTGGTGGATTTTCTATATATAGGATTATTTCATCTGCAAACAGGGACAGTTTAACTTCTGCCTTTCCAATTCAGGTGTATTTTATTTTTCATCTTTTTGCCTAATTGCTGTGACTGGGTCTTCTGGTACAATGTTGAATAGAAGTGGTGAGAGTAGGCACCTTTGTCTTGTTTCAGGTCTTAGAGAGAACTTTTCACTTTTGAGTATGATTTTAGCTGTAAGCTTGTCATATATGGCCTTTATTATGTTGAGGCACATTCCTACTATACCTAATTTGTTGAGAGCTTTTATCATGAAAGGATGTTGAATTTTTTTCAATGCCTTTTCTACTTCTATTGAGATGATCTTATGGTTCTTGTCCTTCATTCTGTTAATGTGGTGCATCATATTATTGTTTTAGTTATGTTGAACCATCCTCACACCTTCAAATCTCACTTGGTCATGGTGAATCATTCTTTTAACATGTCGTTGAATTTAGTTTTCTAATATTTTGTTTAGAATTTTTGTATCTATATTCATCAGGGATATTGGCCTATAATTTCTTTTCTTTAATGTCTTGTCTGGCTTTGGTATCGGAGTAATGCTGGCCTCATAAATATGTTTAAAAGTATTCCCACCTCTTCAATTTTTTGGAAGAGTTTGAAAAGGATCGGTGTTAGTACTTCTTTAAAAGTTTGGTAGAATTCAGTAGTGAAGCAATCAGATCCTGGGATTTTATTTGATGGGAGACATTTTATTACTGATTCAATATCCTTCCTTGTTATTGGTCTCTTCACATTTTCTTTTACTTCATGATTTAGTCTTAGTATGCTGTATGTGTCTAGGAATTTATTCATTTATTCTAGGTCATCCAATTTTTTTGGCATATAACTGTTCATAGTAGACTCATGATCATTTGTATTTGTGTGATATTTGTGTAATACCTCCTTTTTCATTTCTGATTTTGTTGTCTTTTTTTTTTCCCCTAATCTACCTAAGGGTTTGTTGATCTTGTTTTATCTTTTTAAAAAACCAACTTGGTTTCATTGAACTTTCCTTTTTTGTCTATTCTCTATT
This sequence comes from Colobus angolensis palliatus, assembly GCF_000951035.1. Lineage (NCBI taxonomy): Eukaryota > Metazoa > Chordata > Mammalia > Primates > Cercopithecidae > Colobus > Colobus angolensis. The sequence goes on from NW_012121821.1 coordinate 1,870,382, forward strand.
TTTTTCTGCTCTGATTTTTATTATTATTTTTTTCTTGCTAACTTTTTGCCTAGTTTGTTCTTTTTCTAGTTCCTTGAGATGTAATGTTAGGCTGTTTATTTGAGATCTTTCTTCTTGTTTTGTTGGAGGCAGTTATTGCTATAAATTTTCCTCTTAGAACTGATTTTGCTGCATCCTGTGTCAGGATCTTGTATTTCTATTTTTGTTTGTTTTGAGATATTTTTACATTTTCCTTTTAATTTTTTGTTTGACTTTTTGATTGTTTAAGAGCATGCTGTTTAACTTCCTCACGTGTGTGAATTTTCTGAAGTTCCTCCTATTATTGATTTTTGGTTTCATATTATAGTGGTTGGAAAAGATGCCTGATATAATTGCAGTTTTCTTAAATTTGTTATTTTCTTAAATTATCTTAAATTTCTTAAATTTTCTTAAATTTGTTAAGTTATGTTTTGTGGCCTAACATATGATCTGTCCTGGAGAATGTTCCACTGGTGCTTGAAGAGAATATGTATTCTGCTGCTGTTGGATAGAATGTTTTGTACATGTCTGTTAAGTCTGTTTGGTATAAAGTGTAGTTCAAGTCCAGTGTTTCCTTATTGACTTTCTGTCTGGATAATCTGTCCACTATTGAAAGCAGAAATATTGAAACTCTTTGTTATTATTCTATTATACTCTATCTCTCCCTTTATTTGTATCAATATTTGCTTTATATTTATTTATTTATTTATTTATTTATTTAGGTCATCTGGTTTTGGTTTTATACATATATGTATTTATGATAGTTATATGCTCTTGAAGATTGACTACTTTATCATTATATAATGGCCTTCTTTGTCTCATTTTACAGTTTTTGACTTTTAATCCATTTTATCTGATGTAAGTATAGCTACACATAGTCTCTTGGTTTCTATTTGCATGGAATATCTTTTTCCATCCTTTTATTCTCAATTTATGTGTGTCTTTATAGGTGAAATAAAGAGACCTTGTTATCGGTCTCTTCACATTTTCTTTTACCTCATGATTTAGTCTTAGTGTGCTGTATGTGTCTAGGAATTTATTCATTTCTTCTAGGTCATCCAAATTTTTGGCATATAGCTGTTCATTGTAGACTCATGATCATTTGTATTTGTGTGATATTTGTGTAATACCTCCTTTTTCATTTCTGATTTTGTTGTCTTTTTTTTTTCCCTAATCTACAATCCCTTTTGTAGGCAGAATATAGTTGGGTCTTGGGTTTTTATTCATTCAGCCAATCTGCCTTTTGATTGGAGAAGTTAGTTCCTTTACATTCAAGGTAATTATTGATAGTTAAGGACTCATTGCTGGCATTAAAAAATTATTTTCTGGTTGTTTTGTAGATTCATTTTTTCCTTTCTCTTTTATGACTTTCCTTTGTAAGTAGATCATTTTCTCTAGTGGCATTTTTGATTTCTTGCTCTGTACCTTTTGTATATCTACTGTAGTTTTTATGACTGTTATGAGACATATAAAACATAGTCATAATGGGCTATTTTAAGCTCATAACAAGTTAACTTTGATTGTATTACTAAATCCTACACTTTTGCGCCACACTTCTCTCACACTTTATACTTTTGCTGTTACAGTTTACAGCTTTTTTTGTATATCCCTCAGCAAATTATTGTAGCTATTATTTTTAAGTTTTTTTGTTTTAACTTTCATACTAAAAATATAAATGATTTCCATATAAATGATTACAGAATAAAAGTATTCTGAATTTGAGGGTGTATTTACTTTTATCTGTGAGTTTCATACTGTAATTTTTGTTTTTGTTTTTGTTTTTGGAGAAGGAGTCTTGCTCTGTTGCCCAGGCTGAAGTGCAGTGGTGTGATCTTGGCTCACTGCAACCTCCACCTCCCAAGTTCAAGCAATTCTCCTGCCTCAGCCTCCTGAGTAGCTGGGACCACAGGCATGTGCCACCACACCCGGCTAATTTTTTGTATTTTTAGTAGAGAGGGGGTTTCACCATGTTGACCAAGCTGGTCTCGAACTCCTGACCACAAGCAATCTGCCCCCTTCAGCCTCCCAAAGTGTTGGGATTAAAGGTGCAAGCCACTGTGCCCAGCCTGTAATGTTTTTATGTTACTATTTTTTGTCTGTTTTTTAAGTTTAAAGTATTTCCTTTAGCATTTCTTCTAAGATGGTATGGTGATGTTGAACTCACTTAGCTTTTGCTTATCTAGGAACGTGTTTATCTCTTCTTTGCTTCTGAAGGACCGGTTTCCTGGGCATTCTTGGTTGGCAGTCCCCTCCTCCCCCTGCACTTACATCATCCCCACTCCTTCCTGGCCTGTAAGGTTCCTGCTGAGAAGTATACTGCTGGCCTTATTGGAACTCCCTTAAATGTGATTGCTTCTTTCCTCTGGCTGTTTTCAGAATTCTCTCTGTCTTTAATTTTTGACAGTTTGATTATAGTATGTCTTGCTGTGGTCTTACTTGGATTTAATCTGATTGATGATATTTATTACCTTCCTATACCTGGATATTTGTATCTTTCCCTAGATTTGGAAAGTTTTCTGCTATTATTTCTTTAAATAAAGCTTTCTGGCTCTTTGTCTCTTTATTCTCCCCAAAAATCCTGTAACATGAATATTTGCTCTTCTGATGCTATCTGATAAATCCCTTAAGCTTTTATTCCTTTTCATTCTTTTTCTTTTATTCTCTCTGACTGTATTTTTGTAAAATAACTTGTCTTCGAGTTCACAGATTCTTTCTTCTGCTTAATCAGTTCTGTTATTTTTACTTCTCTATTGAGTTTTAAATTTCATTCCTTGTATTTTTCAGCTCCCTAATGTCTTTTTTAAATATAATTTTAATCTTTGTTAAATTTCTTGTTTTACAGTGTTTTCCTAATCTTATGGAATTGTTTCTCTATATTATACTGAACTTTGCTGAGCTTCCCTAAAACAATTGTTTTGAATTCTTTGTCAGGCAGTTTGCATATCTCTGTTTCTTTAGGGTCACCTACTTGGAAATTATTGTGTTCTCTTAGTAGTGGTATGTCTGCCTGGCTTTTTATGTTTCTTGTTGCCTCATTTTAATATTTGCACATTTGGTGGAACAGTCACCTCTTCTAGATTTTACGGGCTAGCTTTGCTGTGGAAAGACCTTCTTTTATCGGGAGCTTCCAGGGAACTTGTTGGGTGGGGTATGTAGCAATTCTAGTACCAGTGAAGGTGCAGCTGTGTATGTCTCTGTAGCTCTGTCAGCTGAGGTCAATGTTGAATAAGACTGCAGTGATACTCAGCAGCTGATGCCATAGTGGCAGTGAGGGTTTCTGGGCTTTCTGTGTCCATAGTGGCAGTGGCAGTGAGGGTTGTCCACAGTGGCAGTGTCCACAGTGGCAGTGAGGGTTTCTGAGTTTTCTATAATGGCAGCTAAGGGCCTCCTGATCTCTTTTTCTTCCGCTGAGGAAGTCGTGGCTGAGGGTATTTCTATTGGCACTGGATTTGGCTTGCAGGCCCACTTGCAGTTTGGTGTGGCACTAGTGTCTGATGAGTGGTGCCCATGGAGCAGCCATGGAGCTGAGACCTGAAGCACAGGCACACAGGGAGGGAATATGGCTCTGGAATCTGGGGTGTAATGGCACTGGTGTCCAGTGTACAGGCCCTCTCACTGCCACATTGATAACAGTATGTAAGACTCAGATTCTTGTAAAGTAGCTGGGAAATCAAAAACTAGAGCACAAATGTGTGCAGTTACAGTGGTTTTGGAGTCAGAGCAGAGCCTCACTCTCTGTGGTGGTTGAGCTAGTGCCTGGAGTGCAGCCATGCACAGCAAGAGCTTAACTCTAGGTCCTGGAGTACAAATTAGGTTGCTAGTAAGCTCCAGTATCTGAAATGCTCCAGTGTCTGAAATGTGGACAAACGCAATGCAGCCACAGAAACCAGGTCTAGAATGTAAGGATTCAAGAAGTGTCCGGAGTTGAGGCACATATTGGATTTGGAGAGTTGGTAGCTCCTTTCCCAAAGCAACTCAACAGTGGCCACTTCTTGGGTTGGAGAGGTGTGTGTAGCTGTGTCTTCCTCTCTGGGTTCTCTGTGAAGAATAATAGTTTGTTATTTCAGTAGCAAAAGATATTGTTGTCATCTGCAGAGCAGGCTGCTGAGGACCATGGTGGTTTTCACCACATGGCTGATACAGACAGCCTCTGCTATTCTTCTTTGTTCTGGGCAATATCCTGGCATCTCAAGTATACTGATCTTACCAGTTATTTATTTTCTGTGTGTATATTTTTTTTGCTCCACTGTATTGTTGCAAAATCTTTAATAGGATCTTGGGGACTCTCTGGGAGTATTTTGTTTGTAGATAACTGCCTGTGTTTATTTTGGGGGTGCTAAAGGGAGAAGGCTGCTATCTCCTACTCTGCCATTGTGGTTACATCCCTATTATTCATTCATTCTTTTAAACACCAATTCAACACCTGCTCTAATGGACTGGGCACTGAATGTATATGGTACAGTGTAAACTCAGGCCCTTCCCTAATTGAGTGAATTTTTAAAATAAGTTTACAAAGAGGAGTACGACATTATTGGCACTAGCAAATCTGATCATGTAACCCCTCTGCCCAGAATTTTTCCAAGGCTTCTAATTGACTGTGGGATGAAATATCACTTGCTTTGTATGCAATCAAAGGCTTTCATGACCTGGACCCTTCTCTGTCTATGTTCAATTTCTCTACTCCCCACCCCCATCTTTAGCAATTGGTATTTTAGAAAACGCCAAACTAATTCCCCAGAATGCATTGTGCTGTTGTTGTTGTTTCTGTGCCCCTACATAGAGGGCGTCCTCCCTTGGAATATACATTTTTTCCCCATAAGATAGACATGAGGTTTCTTTCCATTAGAATTATATGCCCCTTGTAAAACAGCTGTCTTAGTGTATTATGATTACTTACTGGTCTCCATTGCCTTTATAATTTTTTTGAGGGTGGGACTGTATGGTTTCCTGTTGTTTTACCCTTGGCCTCTAGTATAGTTTTTTTTTTTTTTTTTTTTTTTTGAGATGGAGTCTCGCTCTGTCACCCAGGCTGGAGTGCAGTGGCCGGATCTCAGCTCACTGCAAGCTCTGCCTCCTGGGTTCCCGCCATTCTCCTGGCTCAGCCTCCCGAGTAGCTGGGACTACAGGCGCCCACCATGTCGCCCGGCTAGTTTTTTGTATTTTTAGTAGAGACGGGGTTTCACCGTGTTAGCCAGGATGGTCTCGATCTTCTGACCTCGTGATCCGCCCGTCTCGGCCTCCCAAAGTGCTGGGATTACAGGTTTGAGCCACCGCGCCCGGCCCCTCTAGTATAGTTTTAAACACATCCATTAAGTCACTTTAGGGACAGGAGATACATTGGCAAACAGACAGGGCTCTTGCTGTTAATGAGTTACTAATCAAGGAAACAAATAAATGGGATAATATTTGATAGGAACCATACAGGAAATAGAAAGGATCTATTTAATCCTTTGATATCATTGATCCCATGATAGGGAATGAAGGTGGAATCAAGGTGGTGTTTGGAGGGAGACACTCATTTCAATAGGCATTTCAGGGAAAGCCTCATTGAGGAGGTGATGTCTGAGCCAAGGCTGAAAGGATGAGAATACAACCACACAAAGAGTTTGAGGGAGTGTTCAAAGCAGAAGAGAAAGCAAGTATTTGATATGTGTGGGAACCAAAAGAAGACCAGTGTGGTTGAAGCACAAGGGGAAGAGTGGTTTGAGATGTGTTTGGAGAGGTAGGCAGGAGTTGGATCATGCAGGCTTTTGTCTACCTTCAAATATTTCTTACACTGGATGTGTCAAGCCTGAAATAGAATTCTGCATATATTGTCCTTATCCTCCAACATAGCCTTAGGCTTCATTTCTCTCCAGCCATGTTCCCACTGGGCCCACTGCAATAAGGGTAAGAGTGTCATACATTTCTCTCTTCAGTATTATTAGTGGAATTTTACCAGATCTGGAAACATTAAAGGAAGCAACTTGTTTTCAGTGTTTGCTCTTACAAGTAGGCCTTTAACAACAGCTATATCATAATGAATTCAGGATGATATGAATGATGATTGCAGAAGAACTGGATACGCACAGTTCTTACAGACCTCTAAGCAAAGCCCTAGATAGATCTCGTTTCATTTGCTTCTGGTTTTTGTCTCAGTATGATCCAGGAACCTAAAATAATGAAAGAAGAGCTCCATTTCCAGTGACCAGTTCAGTCCCTGCACTAGCAGAAAGTTAGTGTAGAATCCAATGCAAAGATCACATGTAAATTCTAGAAATTTTACTACATTTTTTTCAGAGATGACAATTGAATTGCCTGCTTTCCTTCCTTCCTTCTTTGCTTGTTCCTTCCTTCTTTCCTGAGCACTGAAGGATATAAGTGCTGGTTTGAAGAATCTAAAAGGCTTCAGGGTAACAGCGAAGTGGACGACACATTCTTCTTCCAGCTGCTGCTGTTCACAACACTTTTGACAGTTAAAATACATCACACATTCTCTTGTCCTTTTAATGTAAACATTTACTGTTTTAAGTGGACTATCGAATCAAACCAAAATAGAAGGATGCAGACTGGTATTTCAGAGGTGAAGCTAAGCACTAGACTAAATTAAATAAGAGTAATTTGCAATCTAACACATGGTTATAATACATATTGTACATTATACCCTGTTTGTCCCTGGGAAAGATTAAACAGAGGGCTTTCATTCCTTGCTCTATTTTTACAGCCTGTTACTAGAAAAGAATTTCATATAGAACAGGCAAAATTTTGAATTGGAATTAAGTTAAAAATAAATGGAAAAAGTAGTAAGGTCAGGGTAGGCTCCTTGGTGTTGATTTTCTCCTATGCTTAAGCATTATCTGAAAGTCAAGAAAATGATGGTATCTCTAGTTTTTGTTGTTTGTTAATTTCCTCAGGAAAATCTTGACCTCCTTCTTTCTTATTATGTTGGCATCTGTCTTAAGCCTTTACCTTCAACTCTTACAGCTTCTTTCAAATCGTATTAAATTTGAAGACTAAGAACCTTCAAAATGACCCACATTTGAATCCCGGACCTACTCCTAAGCTGATCTGTTCTATTTTTTGAAAATGGATATGGAATTTTGCTTAGAATCCTAGAAGTTAAAAATGTGACATCCTATAGAATGCCATTTCATACAGGAAAGTCTGGTGCCCTTAAAGTTAGTTTTACCCTGAGAGGAAAACTTACAAATGAATACAAGTTCAAGTTCATTCAGTTTCTTGTTTTGCTTAAAATTTGCCTACAAAACACATAAATTCATCAAACTCCTTTCCTAGTGACAATACTTCATTAGATTAGTGAGTATTCAGGAGATTTTCATCTTATGAGTCATAAAATTCTTTTATTCCCCAAAGAATTTCCAGTGTCTGATTGGAATTTCGTGTCTTTGTAGTTTTAGCTGGACTCCTTGAAACAGTTGCTTCCTAAATGACTGTATTCCTGAGGCCTGCATGTAATACCTGGGGAGCCAGGTCACAGGTTGACTCCTGTTTTTCACGAAAATTGAAAAATTAATCCCTTTCATTGCTTTAGTCTTAGTAATTTTATTCAGAAATTTTCTTAAACTTTTTAACCTCCTCCTCTCATGACAGAGATGTTTTCACTTGCTGCCTATACAATTTTCAGCATTTTTTTTTTTTGCGCCTACTTAGGGCCATTTTTGTCTATTTCTGTGAATACATCCCAGCAATTTAATGTTAGTATGTTGCTTGCCTTTCCCATCAGGTTTTCATCACTCACTTGGTATAAAGGAAAATGGTATAGAATTACAAATATACTGGACCATATAGCTATTGATGAGAAATATCTTCGGATATCCTTTTACTTTTTTCTTCTTATTTTTTTTTTAAAGTTCTTTTTGAAGAAGGTGAAAGTCAGGTTATAGTGGAAAGCCAGAACCATCGTGTGTTCCTATTTGAAAAATCCTAGGAAGTGAACATGATACTTTTTGACATGTGAGTTTAAGAAATTCTTAGTGATTATTATGATACACATTCCGCTTATGTGCAGAGCTTCATCTGCATGTGCATGTCTTTGTGTGTTTTAAAAGATAATGCCTAACTCTTCTGTTTATAAATGGCAGTAGCTGAGTATGCACAGCGGACACTAAAGTCTAAATCTGGATGTGCCCTTTGGCTACAATCAACCAGCATGGACAAACAAAAAATATAAGGCTAGTAGAATATTGACACTAACAAATTGTTCAGAAGTTGGTTACTGGGAAATCTTTCACTAGACTTCAGTATTTTTGGTTTCTTTAAGAACAAATCTAAAATTTTACCCCAAAAGCGAGGTAGTTATATATTATTTGTATTATGGCTCCTTCAACACACAACTTTTTAAAACTTTAAAATCAATAAAAGAAGGGGTTCTGTCTATAAACCACAAAGGAATATACCAAGTTAATGTTTTAGTTGGTTGATTAGTGTATTATTTTGAGAGTAGAAAAACTCAATACAAAATTACTTGCTATTCACATATATGCAGAAAATGTAAGTCCTTGGAATGCAGCACACATTATCATTACATAATCTATATCCATATGCTGTTTATAACAAGCTGAAATGTTAGACCCTTGAGAAAAGAACCAGATTCTGGCACAGGACTCTTTTGTGGTAAGGAAAGATGAATGGATTCCAAAATTTTAAAAGGGGAGAAAAGTTTGATGGTTCCACAACAAAATAAGAGAGTTGAAATGGGGGTTTAGAGATAAATATGTTAACACAAGCTGACAATTAAAGCAATTAATTTCCTTCTTTATCTATATCCCCTCCTAGCTCTTCTAATCCTAAGGTAAATGGATTTACTCACCTTTTTAGCAGATGAAGATAGGAACAAAGATATCCGGCATTGCAGCCTGTCTCCCCAGCCCCCACCATCCCCATTTGCAGCATTTTTTTTTACAGTTGTTTTTTCCATCAGTTAGAGTAGTTAGTTCATAAAGCAGCTAGAGACAGATCTGTACCAGTCAGAGATGCAGTGGTTCAAGCCTGTTGGCTTAATTGCTTTGAGTATGTTGCTAATGATGCTGGGGTCACATGTTAGATAGCCAATGTGAGCATTTTTATACAGTGGAAAAGATCTTTCTCCAACAAATACTGTACCCCTAATCCTTTTTTATATAAATTTGAGATAAAGGGATTTGTGAATTTGACAGTGACTCATTAAAAATATATTCTGAGTCTCTTAGAATAGCTATTATTAAGAAACAAAATAATAAGTGTTGGAGAGGATGTGGGAAAATTGGCATCTTACACGTTACTAGTGAGAATGTAAAATGGTACACTCAATGTGAAAACCATATGTCAGTTCCTCAAAAAATTAAACATAGAATTACCGTGTAATCCAGCAATTTCACTTGTAGTTATATATCCAAAAGAATTGAAAGCAGAGACTCAAACAAGTATTTTTTCTCCAGTGTTTATAGCAGCATTATTCATAATAGCCAAAAGGTAGAAACAACTCAAATATCCATTGATGAATGAATGGATAAACAAAATTGTGTATAATACAATGAATTATTATTCAGTCTTAAAAGTGATTTACATGCTGATACATGCCACAACATTGATAAACAATGAAAACATGATGCCAGGTGAAATAAGCCAGAAACAAAAGGATGAATGTTTTATAATTTCACTTAAATAAGGTATCTAGAATAGTCAAATTTATATATAGAGAAAGTAGAATGGTGGTTACCAGGGACTGGAGGGAGGGGGTCTGGAGAGTTATTATTTAATGGGTTCCGATAATCAGTTTTAGAAGATAAAAAAGTTCTGGAGACGGATGGTGATAATACTTGCACAACAGTGTGAATATATTGAGTGCCATTGAACTGTACACCTAAAAATAGCTAAAATGGTGAACTTTTTGTTATGTATATTTTACCATAATAATAATGTTTATACATTTTATATGTATAACATATGATAATAACATTATCTAATGTTATTTACCTTCATTTTTATTTAATAATATGTATTTTTAAGTTCTATATAAGAATTTTCTAAAACCATCATGACTAGAGATTTTTATTTATTTCTGTTGGTTTATTTTTATTTATTTATTTATTTTTTGTAGAGCCAGGGTCTCACTGTGTTGCCTAGGCAGGTCTTGAACTGTTGGTCTTGAGGTGAGGATCAAGTAATCCTCCTGTCTCAGCCTCCCAAAGCACTAGGATTGTACACGTGAACTACCATGTCCAACCTATATCTAGAGATTTAAAAGAGAGAAATTAGACTTTGAAGCACAGTGGCAAAATGAAAAAACATCATTCGTCTCTTCCAATTTTCAATTAAAATAAAGGAATGTAAAACATTTTTTAAACTGAGAATTTCTGCCAGATAAAGTAGACTAGAATGTGATAGAAGATATTAAGGGAAAATTTATCCTTCTTCATGAGAAAGTGGTATAATTGTAAGTTAGAGTGTTCCTATCAGAACACAAATACTTCTGAAGTTAGAGGGTTGATAGCTAGAGGCCTAGTTGGTCCATGGGACACATGAGGAACTTTCTGTTTGGGAAATCCTTTAAACACTGTGGAACAATTACATTGAGAAGCAACTGAATGAAGATGTCTAAAGGCAATTACCATTACACAACGTAGGAAGAGGTAAGTATTTGGAACTTTGCCTGCTGGGCCAGACAGTAGCTAGCAATCATATGGACCCCAGACACAGTCTCATCACGAACGAGGCCAGGTCAGAGAATAAATTGGATGTGGAAAAATGACCCTTGGCATAAACGATTTGCTAAACACACTGAAAGGTATACAAAGACAAATACCCCAATGAGGACAACCTGCAGCACTTGCTTTCAGTTATTTCCCTCAATGTACTAGATCACCAAACTGGTAGTATAAAATTAAATTAGTCAGATTTCTAGCCCTCCATATACCAGTACATAGGTGCACATATAACAGTACATAGATGTTAGTACTTCCAACAGTGTATAGGTGGGCAATAAAGTATACAAGGGAAATACACTCATATTAATTTGGGGCCAATAGCAGGCCTAAGTATACTTCTTCCCATTGATGTGGGGAAAAAACAAACAAACATGGGACCTACAAAATATTCTGCAGTATAAGCAAGTGACAATAACAAAGTACGTGGGGGAAAATATGCATGTTAAAAATATTTATTACTGAAAAAATATTTGCACTCTCAAGAAAAGATTTTTAAAATTCTATGAAAGGGATGAAAGATGAAATGTGATCACAGACTAAGATATAACAGAGCTGATAGAATCAAGAAAATCCTGGAGAGAAACTAACAATCCTATAGCAGAATTGGAAACCTCACTAGAAGCAGTGAAGAACCAAATTGAACCTACTTATATATATATAACTATATATAAATATATAGTTAATAATGTGGAGAACCACTTGAACAACTGTTCTGTAATGCAGAGGAAAAGGAAAATGATTGGAAAATTTTCAGCAATAAGATGATAGATGTGGTCTATAGAAAACAAGGATCTAACTGAGAGGAAAACTGATATCCTTCAAGAAGAAAACAGAAAAACAGAAGAATAAAGGAAACAATAATAAGACATACATGAAGAGAGATAGGAATTTCAAGTTTTAGAGACACATTTACTATGTGTCTGTGAAAATTAGTGAAAGAATAGCAGCACCTAGATATACTCTGGTGAAATTTTTGAATTAAAAAAAAAAACAAAACTCGGAACAAAAAATCAGCCATGTTTCAGACATCTTTTCAGCCTTATTCAGCAAAAGACAATGAAACAATTGGCTTTTGTTTTGAGAAAGAGAAAATTGTAGTGCCTAAATTCTATGTCCTGTCAAACTTATTCCTTTATCAAAGAACAGGGCATATTCTTAGATGTAAGCGATTTAGGAAGCATACTGTTTACATACCTTTCTTTAAAAAATTGCTTAATGTAATATTCCACACAGCTGAGAAATGAACCAAAATAAAGAGCTCCATTATGGGAAAATTGTAGGATATAAGCATATTTATGAGCATTGAAACAATAAACATAGAATTAAGTTTAAGTGATTGTTTTATATATAGAATCCCCACAAAATACAAAGTCAAATAGGATTTTTTGAAGCATAGATATATCAGGTTAAAATGGATAGTTTCACAAATAATAACTTGGGTCAAAAATTCCAGATTATACCAACCAAAACAGTAGAATTAGAAAAGAATGGTGTGATGGTAGGTAAATGTGTCCTGATTTTCTCTTCTTACACATAAAGTTTTCTATAGATGCTATCGATAATATATAATTGATACAAGTGAACGTATAATGTATTTGAATTATTGAAGGTAATCCTAAAAATAAAAATAGTATATATGTTTTCCAACTCACCAGAGAAAAAGTCTAGTGTATCTTCAGTTAAGGAAGGAATTTAAGGAAAAGGGAAATCACAATGACATATAAAATCAGAAAATAAGATGACAGAGTTGAGATGAAGTAGGTCCATTTTTATATAAATATTAGGGATAAACTTTCCCTTTAAGAGATAGATAGATATCTGGTTTAAAGAATCAAATTTCTTTAAAGGAACACCCTATCTGAAAAGGACACTCAAAGCTCAATAACACAAAAGTTAAAAATGGAGGGATAGCAACAATATATCAAACTAAATTAAAGTACAATATCCAACTACTTTTTAAAAATAGAGCTTCTTGGATGACCTTGAATGAAATAAGCAAACAGAGCTGCAATTATTTTGCTGTGGGCAACTGATTTTTCTGCCTGGATGCTCATAGGAGTTTGTATCTTTAATGCTAAGTAATTTCCTTAATGTAATTCTGTTTTGATGGTACATACTAAAGTTTACCAGAACATCTTGAACCCTTGTGATCTACAGATTAAGCTCTTCATTGTAGGAAATATCTCTTTTGTTTTAACTTAGGAAATTTTTTTGTCTTTTACTTATTTTGTTTTCTGCTTCAACGTCTTCATCTTTGGTTGTCTGCCCTTCAAAATACATCATCTTTTTATATAGTTGCTTTCATTTGTCTATTTTCTTCTGTATTCTGTTTTCTTGAGCTATGACTTAAAGTACTACTTCAATTTTCTTCTGTGTCAATTCTGCTCTTTGATATTTCCCATACATTTCTTATTTCTGAAATATTTTTTTCCTTGACTCTGCCAACTACTTTTCATTTTAGTTTCTTCTGTTATGCATTTATCTTTCTTTAAAATTTCTTATGGAGTCATATTCTTTTAAATTTTCTTTAGAGTGTGAAGTATTTGTGGTTTGATTTCTTTTTCTGATTTCTGGGATAAAACTTCCAGAAAAATACTTCATCTTTTTTCTCCAAGTTCCTCTTAGAATTAAAAAAAAAAAAATTGTAATTGTCCGTGGTATTCAGTGCAACCAGAATTTTCTAATGTTAAATTTCAGTAGTTCTTCTGATCTCAGTCTTCTGCAGTACCTCATACCATCATGCACAGAATGGTGTGAGGGAGATACGTTACACCGTGGCCCACAGACCTGGGAACTATCATTCTGGCTTTTCTGAATTTCATCACCCTCCTGCTTCACTGTGATGGCCTTTCTCCAAGGTTGTTGTATGATATTGATAGCTTTCCTAGCTTTCAAGACTGAGAAAATATTTGTCTTTTCAAAAGTTCATTTTGTTACATTTAGTTTCTGCTTATGGAAATCTTGAAGTCTCTACACTGCTCCCTTCCCCAGGGTTGCTATTTGGGTTTATATTTTGCATGTCTCCAAGATTCTCTCTTAGCTTCCTATCCTGCAGCCCAACAACAGATGACCCATTCCACTTGTATATCTCTGGTGCCTCACTAGATGTAGCAGTTCAGGTTGTCTGGACCACCTGATCTGCAGGGAGTACTTGATCACTTCCTTTATTTTCAAAGATCTTGGCATATTCTTTTGAAATCCTCAGTGGTAGAGAGTCTTTGCACTTTAAGGTGCTTACTTTTCTAAGTATGAACAAATTACTCTTGCAGCAGTCTTTTATGGAATCTTTTGGCTTAAGGACTCCTTATTTAGTGTGTGGGGTCTGTCCTTTCTCCATTTTTTTTTTTTTTAAATTATACAAGTAGAATCTTACTGTCTGCTTTGTATCCACACCTGGGAGCTAGACCTACACATCTATGTCTATATTTGATTTCAGGCTCTTGAATCCAGCCCCTAATTTCAGTCCAGCTCCTTTGGAATTGGCATTTCTCCTTCGATCATTCTGCCCCAACTCTGGTGTCTGTCTCCTATAGGATTTGGCTGGGATCTGCCCTTCTACCTCTGTTCTAGTATATACTTTAGATCACGTTGTCCACCCAGGGTGCAGGCAGTTTAATATCTAGTTGGGAAGATAAGTCCAGCATGGTAAAACAACACAGAATAATATGAACTATCACCAAGTAAGTTTTATTGTATAATAGGTGTTGATAGGTGTCATCACCATTCAGAAATAGTGTAGAATAGTTACAGAAAGCTTCAGTGAACAGATGGGACTTGAACAAGATATTAATGAACGTTGGGGTTTGGAGATGTAAAAATTCCAGTCCAGTGAAGGAACATGAATGAAGGAAGAAGGTGAGAAGGAGCTTGGCATATTGATGCAACAATAAAGATCTCCTCAAAATACTCTATTTTCCTTCCATTAATGAGATAGCAAATAGGAGGCTGTTGGAGATCGTTTCCGTCTGGAGGTTACTATCATATAAATTCCTTACATTTGTGTGGTGATTAGCTCTTTTAGATGCACTGATAAAATTATATCATTTGGTCCTCATAACAGCTTTGTAAAATCACAGATGAGTAAATCACATCCTAAGTATCTTGCCAGAAATTTCATAGCTCATGCATAGTAGAGCTGGGATCGATTTAGGCAGTGAGAACCTGTGTCTAGGAGACCAGTTAGATGTTATCTAGACAGAAAATGATGAGGCTCCAAATTTTGATGGTGGCTGTGGAATGGAGAGGAAGGGATGGAAATTAGAGGTAGGTTCCATAGCACTTAATGACTAAGTGGATATAGGAGTACCACGGATATACTTTGAATATCGATAACTCAAAGAGTTGTGATGCCACAATTAAGAGACAGGAAAATATATGTAAGTCAAGTCCCTGATTTGTAATTTGAAGCCCATTTCTTTTGTTGTATAAAAGGCAGTAAAGATCTCTTTCTGACTCATTGCACCTTGTTTAAATTTTTTTGTGTTGCTTTTCCATCTTTTGGCCAAGATCAAATCTATATTTTAAAATGTTTTTCATATGTTTCAAGACTGTTTTGAGTTTACTCTTTAGTATTTTCTTTGCCAGGCTATGTAATCCTAGTTGCTAGTTTATTTAGCCATTTGTATAGGGATGTTTTTAATGCTTTTATTATATTTGTGATTTTTTTCTGAATCTTTGCCAGCTTCTCCACATATTTCTCATGATGTTAAATTCAGATTTGGTCATAATACTTTGTCAGAGTTATAGTCTGAGCAATATTGATTTTGAACAAAGAGTAGTACATCAAGTTTCTTAATATTTGTACACCTGTTTATTCATATTCATACCAGTATAATGTTACACTACACTGAAAAAATGATCTTTAAATACTGCTATGCAGTATTTAAAGTATGTAACCCAGATATATAACCAGTATATAACCCAGATTCAGGTTATATTTTCTATAAAGCACTTTGAAAGATCTGGATGGCAGTTTGTGGAGATTTCTAGAGTTGATAGACTTGGAGGCAGCATTTCTTCTACTCTGAAAGGTAAAGGTCTTGACATTCATTTCTCATAAGAAAGGGATTTATCAAAGTAGCAATAAAAGATAAGGCTGGAGTTAGTAACCCAAGGTCTGTGAACTCTGAAGCTTGGTATATGTATTTAGATTATTTTTTTTTTAGGGAAAGTCCAGATGTTTTGTCTGGTTTTTCAATAATCACCAATAATTCTAGGAAGTATAGTTTTAATTTTAGATTATATAAGAAGAAATTGAGGCTCAGTGAGGTTAAGTTACTTGTCAGAGATTTCACAGACACAGATAGCACATGGCAGAGCTATGATTTGAACTTAGCTTATGTATGTGTGTTTAAATAAAACTGTATCTTCCATGCTTTTTCTACTTAATACATCCTACTTAGAAAAGTTACATGGTAAAAAATGATTGTATTCTAGGAAAAGTCATGATAGTACAGCCCAGGTAGGAATGAGGTTTCTATATAGTGTCCCTGGAATATTCAGGCATAGGCTTTAGATAAGGAATTCTTGACCTGGAGTCCTTGAATTAAACTCAGAAGGTCCATGAATTAGGATGGGAAAAAAATCCGTATTTTATTCTCACTAATCACAATTTCCTTCAATTATGATATATGTTATAGATAACCCACAGAAGTACCTATGACTTTGTCACCATTAGAAATCACAGATATTTTCATATCATAATACAGTCATCACAGATTTCTCAAAATAACATTTACACTCATTACTACTTCCAACTTATGATAATTAGTAGATCCACCATTAAAGCTTGTTATGTAATGTGTTAATAAAGAAACACATTTTTACTATATAACACATTTGTTTTTTTCAGTATTTTGATAGCAGTATTTAAAGATCATTTTTTCATTGTAATCCCATATATTTGTTCTCATACATTTAGAAATATTTTCCTGAAGGCTTTGCCAGACTTCCAAAGGGTCTGGAGCAACAACAAAAATTCAAGAAACCCTGATTTGGATGTTGTAGCATCATTTCATCATTTCTAGAGTTTTTTAATTTACTGAACATTAAGCAACTCAGGATTTCATTATATAATATTGTTTATTGAGAAGAAAATTTACAAAAATCATTAATCATCTGGTAGAATGTGAACTTTTCTAGCTTTCAGAAATGTTTCTAGCTTCTTACTATTTTATTTCTGTTTATCACTAGTTATATTCTGTAATAGACTGTCTCAACTTGTCAACTCTCTGAGCTGCCACAGAAATTGTTTGGTGTAGGATTTAGAAGAAAGAATTTTGGAAATAATCTTGGATTTACATGCCAACTTCACTTAACGGTGCATAGTAAAGTGGCCTTGTGAAAGGTACATAATAATCTCTAAACCCCAGTTTCTTTACTTGTAAAATGGGAATAAATAGGATGGGTACACAATATATGCAACAATAAATGTAAAGCACTTAGCATAACATCACAAATAATAACAATAATATTCAATGGAGATGGTCCTGTGTGTGGCCTTATACTTTCTATTCCAGTCTTTCTGAACCTCTTGAGCTAAATAGTGACAGTAATTTTGGTATGGACAACTTGGGTAAAGTTTTTGCTCCATAGACTAAGGGACCAGAGAGCAGCATCACAAAGCATGATGGTGGGATTTTGAATGTGACAGATCATGGAGGGAGTTTGACTTAAGAAGATTTATGGACTTCAAGTGTAGAGATAGGCATAGTCACATCTAAGTGTACCCAGCTTTCTTATTCCCAGAGACTAAGAAGCGGCTAAACATCTGAGCTGCATCACTGTTCGTAACAGGAATTTTGGATACAGGAGGCTTTTTCTTATTCTTTATCCTTTTATTCTCTCAGCAAGATCTGGTAGTTCATCTGTGTCTGGATTTTTGCTACCTGTAGGACTACCAGTTTTTGGATTATACTAATAACCAAGCCTGATCCCAAGTGAGACAAAAAAAAAAAAAAATGAAAACATATCTAAGGGAGTCCTGCAGTGAGACAGGATCAGTCTGAGCAAATAGACACATATCCGATAAAACAACACCTACAGTAGACAGACGACAACTAAACCAAGAAAAAAAAAAAAAAAAAGTCAGTTGTCCTGACACTGTTTGCCTAATCCAATTATACTTATCTCTTTTGCTCAGGACAGAAGTGAATATTCCCCAGATAAATAATAATTGATCTAAGCCAATCATAAATTTCCATTTCCCTTGTCAGTGGTTGATTTCAGTTGGACAGATGCTCCATTCCTGGTCAGTTGGATCTGAGGGAAAATCTTCTGGGAGTTTTTGCTAAAGGTTTTGCTCACTAGCAAAAAGAGACACACTGGCTGAAGTGCTCCCTTTTTCACTAGATGTTGTTTTATCTGCCTGTGGTGTCTGGAATTACCGTAGCCATTGTGTGACCATGAGGCAGATATCACTGACATTGTGAGGAGGGCAGACATTGGCCCTGATGAGGTAGTTATGCCACTGACTTCACCAGCGTGGAACTACTTGAGTATAGACTCCTTCCTTGTTATGTGAAACAATAATTCCTTTATTGCATAAGGCACTTTTATTTGTGGGTTTTTTGTTTTTTTTTTTTTTTTCTGCTGAAAAATTCTTTCTGATACAATTAAGGGAATTCATGTCTAGTCCCCAAAAAGTGTTTTGGAGATTTGAAAAGATCATGATTTCCCACCTAAAAAATTTAATAGGTGAGTTGAAGGAAGCCACTGCTGAGACCAAAATTCGTTGCCTGGAAGATCAATTGGAAGAAATATCTCAAAGCACAGAGCAAAAACACAAAGAGGTATAAATCATGAAAGAAAAATTAAGAGACTTGGAAGATAGATCCAGGAGGCTTAACATGCAAATAATCGAAACTTTTTTGGGAGACCTATAGAGCAACTCAAATCTACAGACTGAATAGGCTCACTAAATTCTACATAGGATTAATGAGCAAGGTAAAGCCTAGTAAGATGATATTCCCGAACATTAAGGAAAAACACAAAATCTTATAAGTTTCCAAATTTGCAATAGAAGTGTCAGGTTAGCATTAAGTTTCTCATTTGCAATCCTGGAAAATAGAAAAATAGCTGGATAACATCTACAGATAACATCTACAGGAGAGGAAGGCAGAGTGGAGGAAAATGAGAGTTTTCCAAAGGCTTTATTTTACTTGGGTGGGAGGAAAGGGAAGCAGAAAAGGGAGGATATAGCATCTTGATATGGAAGACAATGGGTCTTTATGGAGGAAATGGTATCTGATTTTCCAATAACAGCAGATAATTCTTTATTTGTAAGCATACACACACAAAAAGGAAAATGATGTAATAATGGACAAGAATGGAATGAATAGGAATTTCATCTGAGTAGCAGAAAAAGGGGGACAAACACAACATAAAATGGATGAATATAAGGAAAAATTGAAAGGAAAATAGGTGTGTCTCTTGTTAAGTCAAATATGAATGAACTGAATTCTCCCATTACAAGACAGATTGTCAGAGATTGGGTTATTTGCTACTTACAAGAAGCAAACAAAGTATAAAGAAAGCTTTGTGGTTAAAACACACTAGGCCAAGGCAAACAAAACAGAAAGCAGAATGGCAATATTAATATCAGACAGAGTGAAAATTAAGCTAAAAAGTGCAGAGGGTAAAGGGGAATCATATGACAATAAAAAGGTACTATTCATGAACAGTATAGAGCAATCATAAACCTATAGGAATAAATTAACGTAAATAATAAATATATGAATCAGAACCTTAGAAATGAAAGAAAACTTGATTTAAAAATACACAGTTATAGTGGATAACTTTGATCTCTTTGTCAGATTGAGATATATGTGTAGTCAAACTAAATAAAGATAGAGGATAACCAAATAGTACAATCAACCTTTTTTATAGATGAAATATCTTTCAAATAAAAAACATCTTTCAAATAAAAAATATAATTTTATATTCTCATGAAACATTAAAAGATGATATATCATATGTGTGACTACAAGGAAAATCTTACATTTTAGAAACTAGAGATTTTGTATGGGCTGTATTTTTATAATAATCCAATAAAACTAGAGATAAATACCTAACTCTATGGGATACAATGAACATTAAACTTAAAGGAAATGTTGTAATCTTGAATACCTTCATTATTATAGAAAAAAGTGAAAAATAAAGGAACTTTATAAAAAGAACAATAAAATGCTAGGAAGATGGGAATAAAGATAAAAGATAAAACTAATGAAACAAAACATCAAACAAGAGTAGAAAGAATAAATGAATCCAAAGTTGGTTCTTTGAAAGATCAAAAAAATAGATTGTCATAATAAACCTGATTAAAGAAAAAAACCTAGAGCAGAAATATTTATGATATTTATGAAAAAGAAATACAGTAGTAGATACATGCCTTTCCTGATATAAGGCCAGTCTATAAAGCCACCATAATAAACTTATATTGGCATAGGGATAGACAAATAGATTAGTAGAGCAGACTTGTAGATAGCAGTGTAAACAACAGTTCATAAACATGGTATTTCAACTCAGTCAAAAATGAACAGTTTAAAATTTGTTGATAGCCCAATTGGTATTCTGTTTAGAAGAAAATAAAATTATAATATTATAGCATATACTTAGTGAAATTCCTGATTAAGATCTGAATGCAAAACAAACATCATATGTGAAAGTATAGGATACCGTGTGTATAGGTCAGGGGCAGGAACTCTTTTTAACCAAGGCTGGTGGCCCAAAACCGCAAAAGAAAGGGACAGACGTATTTGAATAAAATAATCAAAAGCAAAGTCAAATACAGAAACCATAGATATAGAAGAATAATTATAATGCATATGTTAGTAATTAATATCTATAATTTACAAAGAACTGTTAATCAGTTAAGAAGAAAACAGCAACTAACCCAACAGAAAATGAACAAAGAATATGAAGATGCAAGTTCCAGAAGAGCAAATTCAAATTGCCAACATTAAGAGCTGTCTACCTTACACTTAGTCGATGAAATACAAATTTTGTTTAAATTAGCTACTGGTAATAATTTACTGGAAATTTATAAAAACGACAACACCTATTGTTGCTGAGGGCATGGAGAAAAGAGTATTTAACTGTATTAGTTTTGGAAAGCTATCTAGAAATATCTATTAAATGCAAAAAACTCTTTGTCCTAACATTTACCTTTTGGCCTAAGAATTTGTCCCATGATGATAGAAAATTCCACCAGATGTAAAAGCATATATGCAAGGATGTCATTGCCCTGTGTTTCATGGAGGAAAAACAGTTGGAAACAAAGTCATTCAGGAGAGAGTTGCACAGTGGAATATTATGCAGCTACTAGAACATTTACATTTATGTGTATGTAGATATCTATTATTTTGTTTGGCTATGCAAACATAAACAAAAATGTGGTAGAACCCTCTTTAGGTTGTTAACATAGGTTTTCTATAAGATGGGGAAAAGGACCAAGAAAAAAGAGAAAAAAGTTTGTACTTAAGATGTGTATGGTATGTTCACAATTATGCATTTATATGTGGTTAATAAATGTGCATATAAGATTTTTAAAAAGCAACAATACATAATAACATTAAGGTATCTTGGAGGCCAGAAACCAAGGGAAACATCAGGGACTGAGCAAAAAGTTGAGATTAATTGAGAGGTAAAAATTGTGTGAAACAGCCATTACAAATAACAATGCATAAAAATTTAATAATACCTTCCTGAGACTTTTGTAATTTTTTAAACACTAAAAGGAAGCCAAATATCAAAAGACTATATAATGCTATAATAGTGCTACAGTGCTTTATGTTTGTGGATACTGACTAAGGCTTCCAAACTTTTGTGCCACCCAAACTAGATAAGATCAGAGAGATTTCATAGGTGCCCACAGTATACTACCAAGAAATGGTAACCTATGGTTCCTCTGGTCTAGTGACATAAGAAGTAATAAATACTTGCGAGGTGATGTTTATTACAAATATCTGAAATATATACATTGATTGTAATATCATTTTCACAATTTTTGTTAATATTTTCTTCAGCCCCAGGTTGGCTCACTTATTTAACAAGTTATCTATTTAGGGCCTACTGAGTACTAAGGGGCTATATCTTTTGCTTGTTAATAAATTACCATTTAGTGGAGTGAGACTTACATATTACTGCACAACTGACAAAATAATATGTCAAAGTGTGGGTCATGGATTATATTATGGGTATGCTTGGACCTTTATTGAATTTCATTTTTTTTTGATAACAGAGGTCCAGTGGACACATTAAAATATGACTACAGTACCATAGTGTCTTTGCCAAATTTATCCATCTGAGATTCAGCACTCTTCATGTGATGACATCTAATTTTAATGCACTTTAAGCTTGTCAGTGGTCAGTTTCAAAGCCATTGAAACCATCAGATTCCAAGGGCGCCTTGTATCTACAGGTCTTGTTGCAGGACCCTGGCTCTATGAACTTAGTTTAGTTCTCTGAGGTAGTCCTAGAGCTGTCAATATGAGGAGTGGTAAGTAGGTTACCTTCATTGAGGTCTCCTAGAATGTAGGCAGTTGTTTGGGATTTAGAGAAGACTGTCATCAGGTGCCAAACTCTTCAGTAAATATTAATAGGTTACCTGGAGACTCTATAACTAATTCTGTTACAAAGATTTGTATCTGTGTATTTTAAAACCAAAGCTAGTATTGTCTTTAAATTCCAGATTTCCAGGGTAACAGGAATGTATATAGAAAATTCATTCAACCAAAATGCATTTGAGGAGTTTGGAATACACTGGGAACAAAACAATTATCTTTCCCTTCCTGGAGCTTACATTCTAGCTGGGAAAATAAAGGAGACAAAAAGCATAATAAACAGTTACGGTATATTAGAAAGTGATACGTATGTGACAAAGTAGAGCATTGGAGGTCGGCAAAGATTTCCCTAAAGGATTTTAAAAAGAAAGGGTGGTAATAGAATATGCTTTGGTTCAATATAGGTTCCTTCATGCCTTTTCAATGTAATCTACTTTAAAAAATTAATATATTAGGGAACATACAGTATTTCATAAATTGCTTCAATTTTGCCATGTGTCTGCCTGCCACAAAGGCAAAACACCATTTGTCATGTAAACAATTCTAAGTAATTATCTTGTCCTAAAATATTTGTTCTTAATAGCTTTTCTGAGCAATCTGTTCTGTTTCTAAAGTTAGTGGAAAACAGTATTTTCAAAAATGGTTTTCAGAATTTAAATTTTAGTAGGTGGACTAAGTTTTGATATATCATAAAAAGGTGTTGTAGATCAGTGAATGATCATAGAAGATTTATGAAAACAAGGAAATTCAGGTTGTAGTACTTAAAATATATGTAATAGAATAAAGATCTAAAGCCTATTCAGAAGTTGGAGAGGTTTCAGTTAGAGAAAAATGTCAGGAGAAAGTTTAGATAAGGGAAAGAATGTTGAGACTTAACTGCCTCTCAGAAGTAATCTTACATTTTCATCAGGTACATATATTTATGAGAGGAATTACTCTGACATTTTTGATAAGTACCCAATCAAAAAATGTAAGTAATAGTTTGTCTTAGAGTCTCAAATAATGCTTTGTAGTGAATAGCCCTAATTCAGGACTGCAGTTGAATGGATCATTATTTCATTTTTAGTCTGAATTGCATGTTGCTGAGAGTAGAATCTGTATTTCTTTGAATTTCCCCATCCTATATCTCACTTTGTATTTTTAAGGGCAGTTAAGCACAGTAAATAATCTTTGCTCAGCAAGCAACCCACATCACCATCTTCCTGTCTGATGTAGCTAATAAATTCTAAGCAAACTTCAAACTCCTTGTGAAGCTTCCTAATGGATGCCTCACTGGACTGAAGAGCTTTTGGAAGCAAAATAAAATAATCATCTAAAGTTGAATGTTTTTGGATCAAGGTTACTAGGTCAACACTAAATTTAAAACCATTTTGAGAGACATTTTTTAATGGCACTTAGAAATTATGGCTAAAGATCAGGCTGTTACATGTGATGTGGCTCAGGTCCTTTGATGCTAAAGGTCTACAACTGACGTCTGTGTAAGATATATTTTTAAAAACATTAACTGTGATTTAAAGTAGCAAGAGACAGTGTTCAGGCCAGGGAAAATAAAGTCTCCCTCTCTAGGTTTTTGGCTGAAATGGTTTGAGTTCAGTAATTTTATTGAACCTGAAAAAATATTATTAATAGCTGCCTTCACAAAAGGAAATAGGGAAGCTGGCCCCTGTCAATTCCTGCTTAGGAGTTGCCGAGATATTTTGAGATTGCAAGAAAACTGTGGATGAAATCCATACCAATTAGAGATCCGGTGTGTTTGGAACCATTTAAAAATGTTGTGCAGGGCTCAAAGGAATTAGTAAAGCTTGCTGCAGTACAGCTACATTATTAATCTCCAAAGAGAATAGATACCAGATGTTCACAGTGCCCAGGGACACCTCAGTGTTCTTGACAGTCTTAGTCATATTGTCCTTAAATAGATTCAAATGCCTGAAATGATTATGGGTGATAAGGCCACACGGTTTGTACACCTGAACTAGTTAATCATTTTTTGAAGAAGTGCACTATTTTTGATAGGCAGGAAAAGTCAACATGATAAATTTGATATTTATAAAAAAAGCTAAAGTAAAACAGTAGAAATTCTTTGCCTAGTTTTAAAAAATTTTTTTCAGTTGACCCAGTGATAGTCATATTCAGGCTAAGGGATTCTTTTTGTGTGTGCATG
Organism: Colobus angolensis palliatus; assembly: GCF_000951035.1. Lineage (NCBI taxonomy): Eukaryota > Metazoa > Chordata > Mammalia > Primates > Cercopithecidae > Colobus > Colobus angolensis. The sequence goes on from NW_012121821.1 coordinate 1,894,807, forward strand.
CTTAAGCAGAATAAATTTATTTCTCTGAGTTCTGGAGGCTGGGAAGTCCAAGATCAAGGAGCTCACTGATTCAGTTCCTGGGGAGAGTTCTCTGTCCTGGCTTATAGTTAGTCATCATCATTTTCTTTTTCTCTGATTTTTTTATTGTGGTGAAATACACATAAGAAAATTAGCATGTTAACTGTTTTTCAGTGTACAGTTCAGTGGTATGAAATACATTCACATTGTTGTGCAATCATCGCCACCTTCCAGTTTCAGAACTCTTTTCATCCTGTAAAACAGAAATTCTGGACCCCTAAATAATAATGCCCCTTTCCATCTTCCCACCATCCCCTGGCAACTATCATTCTACTTTCTGTCTCTGTAATTTTCACTGCTGTAAGTGGGAAGTTATTATCTTTTAATTAAGTCAAATATTGTAAATAGAATGTAAATAATGAAATATGTGGTATTTTCTTTATAATTCATTTAAGAAATATTTCCATGAGCTTGGTGTTGACGTTGTAGTAGTTAATTAAGTAATCATGGTCTCATAGTACTTAGTGAAACAAGCAAACATCAATAAAAAATTACCCATATAAATAAATAATTGCAAACCATTATACATGGCTTGAAAAAAAAGTACTGCTGGGTGCTGCAAACATGTTTGACCTGGGAACCTGACCTAGAATTAAAGCTCTGGATTAATTTCTCCAGACATATTGATTGAGCACCTACTTTGTGTCAAAAAGCAAAACAGATTACAATGGTCATTTAAAGCATTACAGCCATGACTCTCAGTTTGGTGGACCACAAGATATTAGGAACAACAAACCAATTAAAAATAAAATATTCTTGTATTCTTTCTTCAAATATGGCTTCTGTTCAGTATCCTTTGGAGCATTTGAGTAATGCTTAAGATTTTTTTAAACCGGTCTAAATATTTTTATATCACTAATTTTATTGCAAAAATTCCATTAGGAAAGTAATATTGTGACATTTGAACATTTCAGAAAACACAGAAAGATCAGATGAGTGATAGGGACCTTGATTCCAGATATCTTAAAATAAACCTCATTGTGTTCTTCCTGTAGCCTTCCTTCCCTGCAAGCTGTAAAAGAGTAGTCTCTGTTCACTGTCTCTTCTTCACTATGCTTTCCAATCTAATACTCATTGTTGAAATCTGCAGTGTCTCTCAGGTCTTACTTAACTTGTCCTTTCTGTAGATTATGTGACTGCTGTCTGTCCTCCATCCTTAAGCAATTTTCTCTTTTTTCAGACTCTGTCCTGATTCCCTTGTCCTCTTCCTATTTCTTGAAATGCTCTCTTTTCTTTTCCTCTACTGACTGTTATTCTTTTGCTCAACATTTAAATACCTGTCTGGTTCTCCTCTCCCTTTATATTCATCCCTCCTACATATCCTTATCCAGGACCTTACTGTCTTTTATGTTCTGATGACTTTCCAATCTGCATCTAGAGCTTGGCTCTCATTTCTGAGCCCACATATTCCTTTGTCTCCTAGATCTACAAGAAACTGATTTTGTTATTTTCTCTGTAAAAATGTATCTCTAGCATGATTCAGCTAGTTACACAAGCTGGAAACCTAGTAATAATGTGATCCTGCCCTTCTTCACTGCCCTGCATGTACTGCAGCCACCAAAATCAGTAAATTTTGCTCTCTTGATTGCTATATAAACTCCTACTTCCCAGTCCCATTAAAGCTTCATTATTTCTGTTCCAGTGTAGTCTCTCATCTGATGTACACGTTTCCATGTTCCTTCTTATCCCGAATCCCTCCAGCCTGCTTTCAGAACCGTTTTTCTAAAATACAAATTTGATCATGTTACTAGGCTGCTTAAAAGCCTTCAGGTGGCCCCCAATCATCATTTTATCCAGAATGCCCCTGGCAGCAGTGCCACCACCATTTACAACTACTGGGTTCCTGGACAACTAGATGAGAAAGCAGGGCAACCGGTTAACCAAAATAAAGTTAATTTTTGAATAGTACATTGCATTTAAATTTTATTTGCATTTTTATCTGCATGAATTTTTAGAGTCTATAGGTTTATACTAATTTTATGTATATTCTAAATTCCCTACTTTTCAAGATATATATATATATGTATTTTGTTTTTTGTTTGTGTTTTTTGAAACAGAGTCTCACTCTGTTGCCCAGACTGGAGTGCAGTGACACGATCTCGGCTCACTGTAACCTCCACCCGCCAGGTTCAAGTGATTCTCCCACCTCAGCCTGCAGAGCAGTTGAGACTACAGGCATGTACCACCACGCCTGGCTAATTTCTGTATTTTTAGTAGAGATGGGTTTCACCATGTTGGCCAGGCTGGTCTTGAAATCCTGACCTCAGGTGATCCACCTGCCTCAGCCTCCCAAAGTGCTGGGGTTACAGGTGTGAGTTACCATGCCTGGCCAAGATAAATATTTTAAGTATCATTTTTTATTTCAGATACCTCTTAATAAAGCTGAATGAGGTATGGGAGAATGTTTGCCAAAACCAGTGATTTTCTTTTTGTCATATTTACTCTTTGTCTGAACTGAACTAGTTTGCTTCTTGACACTACTGTTTGAAGTAATGAAATCATGTCATCAGCATAAAGGGGGACACGTCCTTATATTTGTAATAGCAGGAGGGAAGAAATACAAGAAATTCTCAAACAATACCAAGCAAATATAAACTTGAAAAGTGGTCTAAGAAATTCCTTTCCACTGAACTAGGCAATGAAGAGACCATTCTAACCTACTGATTCTAACTCAGATGCCATTGCAGATGTCATAAAAGTTTGTGTTAATCTCATACAGCTAACCCATAATCCATTTTTAGCCACACAGTGAAATCTGAGCCAGTTAACGCTGCTAAAACTTACACTGATTTTGATATTTTTATCATTAAAGCTTCTAAAATGTAATTGTAGTTAGTAGAAAAATTACGATGCCTCAAATTTGTTGCTTCTTCAAATAAAATGTTAGATCAAGAGACTAATGTCTGCAGTTTATTAAAAAGAAATCTTACCTTCTTATTCAAGATGATAAACTGAGCATACATGTTTGTTTCCCCTCTCTCACAAGAGACCTCTTTAAAAATGAGAGTAGGAAAAAGAAGAGGAGGAGTAGAAGGAGTAAAAGTAGGAGAAATCCATTGCAAAGAGAATTGGAGTGGGGTAGGGAGCCTTGAGTAGAAAAGGAAGCTCAGAGTTTTCCCAAGAAAAAAAAATGTATTAATGGGTATGACTGATTAAAGAAAGCTGCAGCCCAAAATATGTACAAGAGTTGTTGCAGATGCCCAGCAGAATTACAAAAGGGCTCGGAACTCAATTCTTCAATTTGCAAGAGCAAAATGAGGGCCTGACAACAAGGTGCTTAACTGAAAGTCTAAAGAACAACTAGACTAGTTTTATATTTTCCTTATCTTTGTATTTAGAATGACAGATCATTAGTTACCCACAAGAAAACAAGCCTGGAAGACTGCTCTCTTAAGATATTAAACAGCCTGTCTGGGATAATTGGGGCTGCTATTGAGGTGATGATATTCCAGAGTAAACCATTCCCCATTGAGGTATTCAGGGAACCCCAGGATGAAACCTTGTCCATCAGCAACTGACGAGAGCAGTCCTGGAGTTCTCAGGCAGCTTTTATATTCAGAGGAAAGGCTTGCTAAGGATACAAACCCATATTACATCTAATAGCAGAGAAAACCTCCATCAGATGTGTAGGATAACTGACCTTGGCCTCCACGTTTAAATAGGAACTGTTGATCAAAGATCCACAAAGACATATGAAGGAAACCAAGAACTTGAAATTTAAAAATCAAGATAAGGAGAAGAATTGCCCCAGAAGGAGCAGAGATATTTTAGAGAATCATAGAAAAGCTAAAATAAAACAACTCTCTAGTTAATATTCTCAGAAATATTTGAAAAGATACTTTGTTTATAAAATAAGATGATAGGGTTACCAAGAAAGCCAGAGATCAACAATAATGTGAAAAAATAAGTTGTCAAAAAAATACCTACAATTCAATGCCATTTATATAAAATTCTAAACATTTAAAACAGTATATATTGTTTCTGGATATAGACATATGTAGAAGATGAATCAAAATCAGTGTGGGAATAGTAGGTAAGTAATTGTCTTTGGAGTACTAGGAGGCATAAGAGTAGGGAACAAGGTTAGAGGCAGATCTGCTGTAATTGTTGGAGAAAGAGGAGAAGAACGAAACCTGAAGCCAATATAGAAAACAAGGTAATATCTGTGAAACCTGGGCAGTGAACATCTGTTCAATTGTGGATACCTAGTCTATTATTTGTATACTTTTGCATATGCTTGAAATGTTTGTAATTAAAAACTCAAAAAGTAAAACTTTGAATACAGAAGTTTGTACAGTTGTATAATAAAGTCATAATCCAAACAAAAATAAAAAGAAGCGTGGCATGCCTTTTAACAAGTGTTGCTGTGAAAAAATGGAAAATCAATTTGATTTTTGGTCTCCTAGGATTGCTTGTTGCAGTAAGGATTTGGCAGAATAATACAAATAATGTTGCTTAGTTTTCAACTCTTAGAATCTATAGAAAAGCACGGAAGACTTAATTATGGTTGGTCTTTGGAATGGGGCAAAGGATAGGCGGAGGGAAGATGATGGTGCCAAGGAAGATGAGAGTGGGGAGCCGAATGCTATTATCTTAAGCTACTAAATATCTACTTAAGCTAGATATTCATGCATTTGGTTGTTCATTTATGAGATAGTTTTTTTGGAACACCTTTTATATAGCAGGTACTCTTTTAGTTTGTTGCCAATACAGTGGTAAATGAAACAAACTCTCTGCTTTTATTTTTACTTACATTCTAGTTCAAGAGGCAGACATTACCCAATGAGGTTTTCAAGAAATTAAAAATAACCTAAATATTAAAAGATTGGAAAGGGGAATGGAGGGGAGATTATGTAGGTATGAATGCTAAATCTTAATCTTTCATAAGAAGAAATCCGTTCATAATGTCTAAAACGTCACTGTGCAATGATGGAAATGTCCTATGTCTATGGAAATCTTGGTGGAAATGTTCTATATGTATATCTGTGCTGTCTAATATGGTCACCATTAGCTACTTGTAGCTGTTGAGAACTTGAAATGTGGCTAGTGTGACTGAGGAACTGTAATTTTATTTAAGTTTAATTAATTCAAATTTAAACAGTGACATGACTGATAACTACTGTATTGGACAGCACAGGTTTAAAATGAAATAATCAAGAGACAGCAGCATAAGCATATTTTTAAAGAATTAAACAGAAAATCTATTTATCATGGTTTCCTGTGGGTATGGCAAAACTGACAGGGAGTGTTTCATTATGAGCCATCTTGTTTGATTTTCTACCACATGCACATATTGGGTTGATTACCACTTAAATTTTTGGAAGACTATATTGCAACCAAATGGGTCTTTGAAGGGGAATAAAAAATCAGTTTTTAAATGAGATACAAGTTATACTTGAAGCATCAGTTCAAGTGAATATTAAATAATTTGGCAAGAGTCAGGGCTCTAAGCTTCAAACAATTCTTGTTAGCAGGGGGACTACACAGAGAGTTGGATTATTTATTTTGAGTTAGGTAATAAGGTAAATTGTGGTCAGTGAGGTTAGCAGATTCCAGCTACAAATAATCCGAGTACTACAAATTTTGAAATATGACCTGGAATTAGAGAGCTGTGAGGACTGATACACACACAAATAAGGACCTATACCTCCAGCTTGTCTCATCAAAACTGTGCTAAAATATGTATCAGCATTATTGAATCATCACCCAAGCCCAGTGGGATTCGTTGTGTTCAAACTTACTTTACATTTGAAAATAACAAAAGATGTATAATTATCTTTCAATTCAGTAAGTTCTCATTCGTGAGTAGTTTCTGCTAGGTTCTACAGGTGAGTCATATAGCTGATTACCAAGGTTTCTAATTTTTATTTTAGGGTGGGGAAGGATTAGGGAGCATGGAAGCTGAATAGCAGTTCTTGTTAAATTAAGAATAGGACAATGAGGGCCACATTTTCTAGACATGATACAGATAGAATTGGCTTCAACTTGTTTACACTCTGTTGCTAACTTTAACAATATGTTTCACAGATTTTTTTAAAGAAGGTGGGATTGATTGGGATGGAGAGCTACGAAAGTTTTCCTTATGAGGCAGTTGGCATGAAGCATTTAGAATTTATCAACAGAATACTACTGGAGAGCTATGCCATTATTCAATTATGGGCTCAAGTAGACTTGAAACAGATTTATTAAGCTACATTATGGGTTGGAGGGGGAATAATTATTTATACTGCAATCTAAAAAAATCCATTCTAGTGTAGATGATATAGCAAGCACCAAAGAAGCTACAACAACTAATCTGGATCACTTGCTCTTATATTTGAGATGAAGATGAGCATATTCTGGAGTTGCTTCACATGATATGAGTAGTATGATATTATATCTGCAGATGAGTTGTGGCCTGATGGATGAATAAAATTGAGGCAGAACTGCCATATTTCAACCTGCCTGCTTCAGTTGTACTACATATATTTATTTGCTATCTGGAGATGGGAATTCTTTGAGGGGTGAAACTATTTATTGAAAATAAGGCATCCTTGATAATAATAGGCTAATATCTAAAATGTACAGTTTATATTATTTGAAATGAAATTATAATAGGCCTAATCCAGTGTCATCAAATAGAAACTAAGGGATGTATTGGGGGTGGGGTGAACTGATACTGCTTATACAGGTTTTCACATGACTTTTCTTTTAAAAAGTGCATGGAATGCATCCAAAACAAATAATGTTTGGTTAGAAGACCAAAAGAAAAATCCTAGAGAAAGGAGGATGGATTATCTTTCTTTAATGTCAAAACTGACATAAACACACTCCCCTTCCCCCACCCTTTTGCTCAAGATAATTTTCTCTACAAGATGCAGATTGCTTCAGTCTTTGCCTATCACCCTTTGAAGCACTTTCCTTATTATTAGGAGTGGGGGCAAGGTTTCCTTTGAGGATTTTTACAGCAGTGAAGAGTTCCTTCTTTAAATACTTTCACATGATGAGGGAATTCCGTTTTCAAAGTGCTGTCATCACTGTGGCTTCTCTGCCATAAGACAATTTATTATTGTGGGAAGGTCCTTCTTAGTTTGATTGTCATTAAGTACTTACCTTTCTGATGTACTCTTTGTATAGAATGTCACTTTTTCTGAGAAATCTAGCAAAGAAACTCAGCATTCTCCTTTGTTAACCTGACTGGCCAAGTTAGCCATGATTCTCTTTTGAAATGTGTGTTCCACCACAGGGAGTTACAGTCTCCAGCGTGATTTTTCCTGTCCATCTCCACTAATCAAGATTTGGGTTGACATATTGAATATTCCATTTTGAAAACTGCCAACTCTTCTACAGGGCAAAGGGAGATTGTGAGTTTTGGGGAGTTTTGAAATATCTTTATTTATTTTTATTTTTTGAGTGTCTCTTCTAATGTTTAAATAATGTCATGGTAAACAACAAACTATTCAAGCATCAACAGTTTCCCAGAAACACTGAAATCTTTTGAGACCTGCACTCTGTTTCAACCTCCCTCATCCTGCTCTATTCTTGAATATAGTTTTCTGGAAAATCCTGTGCGTATCTAATTCAGGTAGAAAAAATTGAGGAAGAAAGTAGAACATAAGAAGAGAGTCCTAAAGTCAGAGTATTCATATCCTAGTTTTGGCTTTGCTACTTACTGCCTGTGTAACCTTGGCAAATAACTTATCCTTCTGCTCCTTCCCACCCCCAAAACCTTGTAAAATGAGTGAACTATATGAACTTCATGTTTCTCCTCTCCTAAATACACAAGAAGTAAACCTCTTCCCTACATAAAGAGGCTTAATTACAGTGATTGAGCCAAGTTGGATACTGCAGTGAGAAACTAGCATTGACATTTCCTAATTTAGTCTGTAAGGAGTATGATTTTATTCTTTCTCTTTCTTGTGGAACTCTCTGATGTGCTGTAATTGTTTATCTCATTTGCTTATTTAAGGCTAACTGGAAATCAGTTTAAGAAACATTTGAGTTGTGCCTTTGTACTGGACACTGTGTTAGGCAATAAGAATACTCAGGTCAATGAGGTTAGACTCTGCCTTCAAGGTGTTCACTAACTAGTTAGGGAGGAAGGCATGAAAATAAATTACAAATCCAGGGTGATGTCTAGAACAAGATAAATAAACATAAGATGCAATGTAGCATAAAGGAAAAATATATGTGTGTATATCTATTTCTCTATACCTATTTTGAATTCTAGGAATAGGACTATGCGGTGCTGGAGTAAGGTAGCTTTATAGTAAATTTAACACAACAATAAAACTCCTAAACCTGTTTGCCTGTTTACTACTAAATCAAGTGTGTCCCTCCATAATATTAGTAGCCTTAAATTGCAATTAAATGAGTTATGCCCTTGAAGTTAACGTTAAAAAGGAAAATACAGAATGTTTTCTTTCTTTTCATAGATAAATGACTTTATTTTTCAATGTCCTCAAATATCACCATTAAACCTGTTTTCACTAGCAATTGGCACTTCTATTATTAACAAAGAGGAACCCCTAAATGTGTCAAGTAACCATTGTGAACCAAATATTATAGCCTGGAATATACTGAAATTCTCTTTAGAATTTAGAATATGGGAAGATACTCATTTTCTTAAGAATACTAGTATGTCTCAGCATAATTAATTTTTGTGAAAGGTTATAGTCTAGAAGGTTAAGGTTTTCCTGGTGCTTTGTAGCAATTTTGAGCTCAAATCAAGGAATTGGAAAGTGTTAAAACTCTCAGTGTTAAATCTAGCACTGACTATCAATACTATACTCTTGCACTGTGGGAGATGAGGGAGCTTGGGAGATTTGGCCTAATCTAATTTGTTTTGTTTGAAACTGCGAATTGTGTTGTTGAAATTTGCATTCTGTTTTCTTTCAATAGGTGTGTTAACACAAAGCACCAGGTTCTTAACAGGCTTCTTCCTTTCTGCAGAAGTAAATTTGATTTGTGAAAAAGAAAAAAAATGCACCAGCACTTCAGCAATATCGTCCCTCTTTCATCATTTTGGGGATTCAGGCTTCAGCTCAGTAACTCCAGACATATTTTGGGAAAACATAAAAACATGCCCATAAGTACTGAACATAAAACCTGACTGTACACTCAAAACATTTGTACAATCTTATGATCCATTTACCATCAAGTTTCTTAAAGTGTGCATATATTTTTAAAATCACTAGAATAAATAAAAATTGGAACTAGATGCTCTTTGAGACAAGGTGCTACCCAGAGATGTCTGAGGACTGATGCTCTATGAGTCGCCTATGAAGTGAACAAGCTTCTTGCCCATAAAAATAGATAGATGCTACGATTTCCAGATAGCCCTTGTTCCAGGAAATTAGATGAGGATGGTGACAACAGGATAGTTGTTTTTTTAAAAAAATATTTTAACTATCTGAACTACGTACTGAAAAAGCTTGCTTTCTAAGGAGACATGGAATAGTTGAAAAGTTAACAGCCAGACCAACTAATTGTGTTTTGGAAAACATCATAATGGAAGATTCTTGGTGCTTCAGGGCCATGCCCAGTGACTCTGAAGACAAGAGAAAGAGTGGTGAGAGAGAACCTTCTAAGTTCAAGGATGCTTTAGAAAACTATTGGATGGTCTAAGAATGTCTTATGAAGCACCAAACCCCAATGCAACTGTAATCTGAATGTGAGGAAGGGGTTAAAAAATTACTGTACTCTTGTAAAATATATTTTCCTTCAGCTTTTGACCTTTCTTTTTTTCAGGTTGAAAAGTTAAACATATACTAAGGATTTTCATTATTTGCTTAATATTCTTTAAAATGCATTCTAACCCAAGGCTATGTATCTCTCGTCTCTGCTTTGGTTCTTGTGCCTGCTGTGCCCCAGGTTGGCCTTCATTCCACGATGTGATCACTTCTGAGGCAATCACATTCACAGATGACTTTTCCTATGGGATGCACAGGGTGGAAACAAGCTGCTCTCAGGTGAGTTCATCCTTTCTGAAAACCCAATACGCTGCTCCCTCTGCATTGCAGACACTTTCAGGACTCCTGGTTATGCTAACTATAGCAACTAAAGCCAAGTGACTGGTCACAAGAAGGACAGACAAGCTTGATGAAGTCTATATGAAGTCCGAGGGATGCCTATGTTCAGGTGTTTAGCAACTCTAGTGGAATGTTAAGGCCGGCATAATAGCTCATGCCTGTAATCCCACACTTCGAGAGGGACGAGTGGGGAGGATCACTTGAGGCCAGGAGTTCAAGACCAGTCCGGGCAACACGGTGAGACCTCGTCTCTACAGAAAATATTTTAAAACTTAGCATAGCATGGTAGCATATGCCTGTAGTTCTAGCTACTCAGGGGACTGAGGCAGGAGAATCGTTAGAGCCCAGAAGTCGAGGCTGCAGGGAGCTGTGATCATGTACTGTACTCCAACTTGAGCAACAGAGTAAGACCCTGTCAAATAAATAAATAAATAAAACTCCAGCCTGGGGAACAGAGCAAGACCATGTCAAATAAATAAATAAATAAATAAACAAATAAATAAAATAAAATAATAATAAAATAAAAGTGAAGCCAGTTATTGGCTTCACTACTATTAAACAAAATCAATGGTAGGAAAAAATCATCTTCAATTGGCTCAGTAAAGTGAAGAGTGGGCTGTTCCTGGGGCATATGAAGATTTCATTATGTGGCTTTGTATAACCTGATATTTTGATAATCTCCCTCTCCTTGCAGTTCTGTGTACCCACTGTTCAGTCAGAATGCCTCTAATGGCAGTGATCCAAAGACAATCAAGGAAGACCTCAGAAATCTCTTTTTTTATGTGGGTGTGAGGAAGGTGGTTGAAGAGAGGCTGTGGGAAGTGAAAGTTCAGTGGTAGGTCAGCTATATGAGATAAGGTAATTCCTTTTCTGCTTCTCCTGATATACAGACATCCTCATTTCCAATAATTTTGTAATTATTCTGTCCATCTGCTCTAACCAAATTAATGCTGACTCTAAGGAAGCAAATGAGCATGTGTTGAGGAGGAGGCAAAAATAGTTAATCTGACACCCACAATCGAGATACTTGAACTTGTGGGTATTTTGTGCTTAAACACAGAGACATAGAATCTCCATCTACATGGAATAAGAGCAGCTGCGTATTCTATGGAAATCAGTCTTGTTCTTTTAATCTGCTTTAAATAAGTGAAAAGTAAAGTTTGCAATATTGTGGCATTGAAAGTTATTGACCCCACAGGGTATTTTGTTGGGGAATCTGTTGGATATATCAGAGGTACAGGGGCATGATCAGGCAGCTGTAATAGCAAAGTGATTGCCATATGGGCCTCCCTCAGCATTCTTTACCTGCCCTTTATCCATTTTTCTTTAACCCCCTCCACCAGGCACAAGATTTTTAGGGAGTAGGTGGCATATTTACTACCAAGTAGGGAGGGAGATTGGTTTGAACCTAACCATTTGATGAATTTTTGTTTTTATTTAAGAAAAAAAAGACTGGCAAGTTTCCTGTCCTCCAAGTGTGAGGACTGCTCTCTCCCTTGAAAATTAGACTTCATATTTTATCTGAATCACATTTTCAGCTCACTCTTGTTTCTCAGAATGGAGTCTCTGATGATAATAGTGGAACTTTCTGGTGCTGGGTTTCACCCACAGAGGGTCTAATGTAATTGGACGGGTTTAGTGTGGGGAGCAGCATTTTTAAAAGCTCCTCTGGTTAATGCTCACAATAACCTTCTGAGGTAGGTACTTTTTTTTCTCTGTTATGTTACAGTTGAAGAAACTGACGCACAAAGAGAACAATTAAACTTGGATCAGTTTATGTGGATTTAAGTGGCGGAGCTGAGACTTGAATTAGGGTACTCTCCAGAGCTCTTTATGGTGCCCAGATAGATAGACAGCTTGAAAAGAGTCATTAAAATTTAAAAATCCCATGATCTTCCAGCAGTTGGCTTAATGCAGTTTAGTTTTGGGGATTTTTTTGTTTGTTTTTTGTTTTTGAAATGGGGTTTCACTCTGTCGCCCAGGCTGGAGTGCGGTGGCACAATCTTGGCCCACGGCAACCTCCACCTGCTGAGCTCAAGCAATCATCTCACCTCAACCTCCCAAGTAGCTGGGATCACAGGTACACACCACCACACCCGGATAACTTTTTGTAATTTTGGTAGAGACGGGGTTTCACCATGTTGCCCAGCTGGTCTTGAACTCCTGAGCTCAAGTGATCCACTCGCCTCAGCCTCCCAAAGTGCTGGGATTTACAGGCATGAGCCACCATGCCCAACCTGCAATTTAGTTTAAATTCAATTAAATTTGATCAATGATTTTATAACTGTCACAAAAAGGTAAACTATAAGTAGGATGGCTCACATTAATTTGTAACTTAGGTACACAGCAATTAGTAAAACTTTTAAGACTAATCGTTGTTTCTTTTCCTTTTCAAGCTACAAATGCTGTTACATGATTGTTTTTTTCTCGTTTTCACTCAGAACCCATTTTCAAACATTGAATCTTATGAAAACTAAATTTAAAAGGCACAGAAAAATGAAGCATAAGATATTAACTTTCCTTATGACCCTACTCTCCAATCTCTTTGTGACAAATTCTTATAATTCACTGTTGGAATAAACTTCTTTCTTTCTCTGTGCCAGTCACAGAGATAACATCAGTAATAGTCTAGGAAAGATCATTATTAAGATGTCCTACGGTGACCAAAGAGAAATGAAACCCACAAACAATGCCAAAATTAGGCAACATTCCTAAAAGAAGTCAAGCTAAACCAAGCATAGCTGTTGGCCCCGCAGTTAAAGCCCAAGGTGACTGTTCCCTGTTCCTGTTCTTTCCTAACAGTTGTATGAGGAACCATTACTGACCTGCTCCCTTTTGACTTCTTTTTCCACAACCTTCACTTCTCATATTTAGAAAGTGTTTGACCCTTTCTTAAATAGAACTCTTAAATTTAAAGAAAAGAGGGAGAGGAATTTGTTCTGCTAAGGCATGTATGAAAATACATACTTTGGAGTAAAGTAACTTCCATGTAGGAGAGAATGAGGTTCCAGCACTAACAAATAGTATGTGTGCCATACACTTGCCCTTGTGGATGGAGGAGGGGGTGTCTGCCACCTAAGCACAAAAACATCATACTGAATTCAAGTGGACTTGGTATCTTTCATTTCAATTTCTCTGTCTTTTATTTGTGTGTTCCATGCACATTTATTTTCCTTTTGTTTTACAATTTTTTCTTTTTTTTTAATTTTCCTTTTTCTCAGCATCTTTTTTTACCTTGACTTGATAAAATAAAAGATTTAATAGTTCCCATGCTAGAGTGATCACTTGTATTTTACTTCCTAGTTTCTCGTTTTAGCACTATTTTTCCATTATCTGTTTATCTTTTTTTACCTTATAGTTTTTCAGTTCATGTAGTCTCTTCTCCTGCTCAGAACTTCTCCTGTTTATTTTATTTTATTATTTTTTATTATTCTTTAAGTTCTGGGAAACATGTGCAGAACGTGCAGATTTGTTGCATAGGTATACACGTGCCATGGTGGTTTGCTGCACCCATCAACCCGTCATCTACGTTAGGTATTTCTCCTAATGGTATCCCTCCCCTAGCCCCCAATCCCCCGACAGGCCCTGGTGTGTGATGTTCCCCTCACTGTGTCCATGTGTTCTCATTGTTCAACTCCCACTTATGAGTGAGAACATGTGGGTGTTTGGTTTTCCGTTCCTGTGTTAGTTTGCTAAGGATGATGGCTTCCAGCTTCATCCATGTCCCTGCAAAGGATATGAACTCTTCCTTTTTTATGGCTGCATAGTATTCCATGGTGTAATTGACAAATGGGATCTAATTAAGGTAAAGAGCTTTTGCACAGCAAAAGAAACTATCATCAGAGTGAACAGGCAACCAACAGAATGGGAAAAAATTTTTTGCAATCTATCCATCTGACAAAGGGCTAATATTCAGAATCTACAAAGAACTTAAACAAATTTACAAGATAAAAAACAAACAAATCCATTAAAAAGTAGGTGAAGGATATGAACAAACACTTCTAAAAAGAAGACATTTATGCAGCCAACTTCTCCCATTTTTAAGGGTTTTATTTTATTATTATTTATTATTATTATTATTATTATTATTATTATTATTATTTTGCTGGTGAGATAATGTGGGAAACTTATCTGATTTGTTCTCTTTCTAAAATTATTGTTGTATTTTTGATTTACGTGGCTTGTCTTTTCTCTGGACTGAATTGCCTCAATATGTTTTGTGTTATAAAAAATCTATTCGATGCTTTTAGTGTGTTGTAGACATTTTCTGTCGGATATGTTATGTGGTGTATTTCTCTCCTTTTGGTAAAGATGGAGTATCTAAATACGAAGAACCTTTAACTGCCAACTTCTACAAATGAACTGAGCTTTCATGGACAAAACGTAAATCGACTCAACCTGATCAGCAGTTTGGCAATATGGCAATATTTCATTGTTCTTTTGGTTCCTACCTAATTCTCACTTTAGTGCTTAGGATTCTTTTTTTTAAAAAAATTGTGGTAGGGATGACACCATGCATGCAGTGAATTAGGCTTCATATTTGCATAGGAATTGTAGACTCATTGAGAGCCAATATCCTACCACCTCTTTACAGTACATCGTAAAGAGGTTTGTCCGTGTGTCCAGTGGCTTCTCAGATAAAGTTTTTAGTAAATTTTTACTGAGAGAGTTAAGATTGGTTCAGTCCTGTCACCACTTTTTCTAGAAGTCTTGCAGTGAGGTCTAAAAGAATTGTTGTGTAGGAAATAGCACACTGCCTAATCTTTGCATTGACAGCATTGAAAACAAGCAAGGGTAGGAGAGATTCTTCACTGTCTTCATTATAATTGCTGCTTATGGGTACCCTGTTATATTCTGATTTTGGTTGCAACTGTATGAGTTCTCCTTTGTTATTCCACCTACTGAATTGAGGAATTACATTTCAGTTATCTCTTCCAAAGAGGATCTTCATCTTAAATTTACTCACTTTGGTGGGCACATATATTTTCCCTCCAACTGCAGCCATTTTGTAACAATTTTCAGCTATAAAGAATTTTCCTTAATTTACTTTATATTTTCAACTAGTGATAAAATACATTGCTTCTATTCCAGTTTCACTGACTACTATGAATAATTATTTGACAGCCTTTCCCTAATCCTCCAACCCCAGCCTGTTAAGCAACGTTTTGTCAGGAGTTTAAATTCAGTGCAAAGAGGTTAGATTTCCACAGTTTAACCTGTAGTTCAGTGAAGTAAGTTCCTTCTAGAATACTTGGGGAATTCGTCCCTCTTCAGATCAAAATTCTACATCTGGAGCAAATGGGAGACTAATAAATCACTTAACTTTTTGTAATATTCTTTGCGGAAACCATCAGATCTCTGAAATTGCCCGTGTTGGAGTCTATTTATGAGTTCTGCTATTACTGCTTGAGTCTATGGTGTAGTCCCTTAAGTTTGTTTAAGATCATTATTAATTTGTTCTAAGTCAGCCAAATCAACAAAAAGGTAAATATGCACCAATAGAAAGTATTTTTCAAAAGTTAAGTAGGTTTTGGTAAAAACCCCAAACCTTATTAATCTTCTACAGATGACAACTCACATATTGCTGATGATTAAAGATACACATATGTTACAATAGGGCTTCAGACTCACAGCCCATCTCTCTTTTTCTTGATCTTTCAGTAAAATCATAATGCTAAACTGGTGACTTCACAGTCATTTCCTTGGCAAAAGATTAATATCACAAGCACAGAGGAAAAAAGCCCCCACTTACACACAAGTGTCTTCAATAACACTGGGAGAAAATAGAATACTACTGGCAAAGTAAATTGCTTTTCTTAAAACTTCCCATCCTGCCCCATGTGCCCAAGTGTAAAAGCCCTGCTTTGAAAATGCTTCATTTCATAGATCAAACACTTAAGAGAAAATGACAATAATAAAGCCCAAACATCCTAGGAATAGCTAGGAGAAAAACCTCTAAGACAGTGGGAAATACATCAGTGCAGAAAAATGTAACTGTGTTGAATACATTATTTGTGTTTCTTATGTATACAATTGAGAACTGCAGTCAGATTTTAAGGAATTATGTTAAATTTGATGCTCAAACACTTATTTAGGGGGGTCCTTTCCCTTGGTTCTCTGCAGATTCTTTAGCTGCCAGAGTTTCTGAGTAGGAGGTTTAGGTGACAAAGGATTCTTGTGAGAATTCAAATTTTTTCTTTTAAACAATCATCTGATGCTCTTCAGAATGAAGACCAGAATACTCAGGTACATTTACCTGAGAAATAAAGAAACACATAACCATTAAAAATAACGTTCAAAATGCACCCTAAAGATTCTATCCTGAAATAAATCATTAACAGCAGGTCTCAGAGATTTCTTCATCCGGCAACCAGTTTGTTTCAGTTACAACCAGTTGTGCTGAGAGACCCTAACACATTGCCAGTTGGCTGGGGCCTGGGAGGCAGAGCTTGCAGCAGCTAAAAGAAACAATGTATCTCTGGCAACTACCATTTATCCTCCCAGCTTTCCCAGGACTAGAAGCTGCAAAGAATGGGCTCCATGCGCATCCTCTCAGGAAGGAGCCTTTAAGGCTTGTGCACTTTTCAAAGAACCCAGGTAACAGTCCTTTCTGGGAGACTAGGTTTACCTGGGAGGAGGCACGAATGGCACTGCGTGGTTAGGCTTCCCTCAGACAAATAGCTTTGTTGGCAGTGGGGTGGGCATGTATGTGGTGCCACAGATACGGATGAACACCTTTCTATGTTTTGAGATGATGCTACTCCCTCAGTAACCTAAGGCTGCTGTGAGTCTTCCAGAACACCCTGTGGCAAGTATAATGAAGCCATAACTATCATTTTCAGGGGACTCAATCTGTTTCTGAGGATTTTTCTACCCCCATCCTCAACCCATATATTTGTTAGCAAATGGTTTTCATTGTCTTTTTCTAACTGTAATTTCTCTTCCTCCCTTCTCCTTTTTCTTTTGCCTTGAATCAGTGTTTTCCTTTCTATTTAACCAGAACAGTTAGAATCAGTGCCTAGAATCAGTGTTTTCCTTTCTATTTAACCAGAATACTAGTTCCAGATTAGCAAATGAAACTACAGGTTGAAAACCCAGTTCAACAGATTCAATTACTGTAATTTGGATTTTGAAAATATGATTTGGGAAATTAAGACCATATAACTTATTCTTAAACATCTTCAAATATATCCTTACTATGCTTTATTTTTGGTGTAGAATAAATAGAAATGTTTTCTAAAGATGCTCAAGAGATTATTAGCAAAGGCAATATCACTTATTTTTCCCAGATAGCTGCGTTCTCTCATTACATACACACACACACACACACACACACACACACACACCCCCACACACATACCCCTAAGGCTTGTAGGTATATGAAAACTTCATCTCTTAACTGCCAAGTGATCCAAGTGCTGGAGCTGCATCTGAGATCAGTAATTGTGCACACACTGGTCACCGAGAGCACTAGTTCCCGTTGGACAGCACCTTGACTCTTTTGGCAGGCAGAAATGGGTGTTTCCTGTGTCCATTGGGCAAGCATATGTATTTTTACTGGTTCATCTTAGCTATGGATGCCTAAAAATTTGGCATCACTTGTTTATAGAAAGGAAAAGCAATCTGAGCTGTCAGCCTTGATATTACCTAAACCTGCATAGAATGTGGTAAAATAATACAGGATTTGTTTTTTAGGCCTGTTTCATATTTTCTAGGCAATAGATCAAATCAGTTCAGGGTTCATTTTTAGCTCTCTAATAAACTGACAGAGTTTGCTGGCAGTGAAATGAGAATGCACTTTTAACATGGAAGTGCCATACAGTCAAAGTTGCTATTTCTGCTATTTATTAATAACTAGGGAACACTTGAGAATTGAGCTTAGCATGTTCAACAGCGAAACTAAGATTCTAGTGCTTTTCATTGTAATGAGCACCTTCCCTCATTTTTCTCTCTTCATCTCCATTTGGTATCTCAGCCCCAGTCCCTTGTCAATTCATACTCTTCCCTTGAAACTTACAAGTAAGTGTTTTATACACCAAACCAGCACAGTGAGAATTAACAAATCATTGATATGCTTTTTCTCTCATACTCTTACCTAAATCTTGACTCTTCCCTGTCCTCAAAATGCCCTCCCCTAGAGATACAATTCCTCCTGGTCCTTATTCCAAAGTCACCCCAGGTAGGCCTCTTCTCACCACCCTAACATTTCATATCACCTTCCTTTTTTCCTCCCTTAGCATTGCTTTCTGCCTTCCATGCTTTATAGTTCACTTGTTTTCTTGTGTACTGTCTGTCTCTCCCACTAGAATGTAAGCTCTATGAGGCCAGGGATTGTTGCCTGTACTCCAGAGTGTACAACAGTGCCTGGCATATAGCAGGCACTCCATTAATAAGTGAATGAATGGAAGTCATTTACCCCAGGCTTTGGTTTCTTTGTTGCGTGATAAATGATGGATTTTCACAGCCTGCTTGAATATGGTGCACAAGTGTCTCCATTTCATTCGCCCTGTCCCTGCTGGAAGAGGGTAGTAGATATCTAAGTGTGACATGTACCTTCATTTCCTGGAGCTGAACCCAGCATCAATGCGGTTAGTGTAGGGGTATTCACTGAGCCAGCCTTTTTGGAGAAACTTTCTCTGGGCTGGATTTCTCTCAAACACCAACATGATGCTCCTTCTGCCTCTGTCTAGACCTTATGTCTCTTCTTCTCCAGCTTTTTGAATAGTCAGTAAACTTTGATTTTAGCTAAAGAGCTTATTCCTTGTCTTTATATTATAGTTCATTTGGATAAAGAAGCCAACATGATACTCTACTTATTGGAAGCCAGGAAAAAAACAATTGCGTACGCTAGAGATGTTTCCTTTTGCTACATTTGCAGCCCTGGTGACTGTGACATAAATCCATTGAGCCTTGCCATTGCTTCGCTAGGTTCCAAGAACATCCAATGCTTCTCTGATGTTAAGTTTTACTGCCCATGAAAGCAAACATCACCTCTGTCATGGCCAGTTAAACAGTATCTTTTCAGTGGACTTCTGCATATCTGAAACCCACCCATCCAAAGCCAAAAGTAATGTCAGGGGGAAAGATTTCATTCTGCCATGTTTCTTACAAGGAAAGATCAAGGGTCAACTTGATTCATAAAATTACTGCAGTCATTTTTCAGCTGGCTGAGAGACTTCACAGATCAAAAAATACAGTGGCTCTTAAACGATTTCTGATATGCACAATTCTGGTGTTTTTTATTCTCAGCATGTGGCACAAAGCCTGCCAGAAACCATCTTTGCGGCTATTGACAGGCAGATTAGAAATCATCCACGATGGTTTCCTTCATTTCTCTACAGGCTGGTCATCCATTTAAACTGCTTAATGTGAATTCCTCTCAAAGCCTGCTTTGTACATGCTTTTCCCTGACGTTTTGTTCTTCTCTTGCAGTGTGGTGCTCACCTTGGGCACATTTTTGATGATGGGCCTCGTCCAACTGGGAAAAGATACTGCATAAATTCGGCTGCCTTGTCTTTCACACCTGCGGATAGCAGTGGCGCCGCCGAGGGAGGCAGTGGGGTCGCCAGCCCAGCCCAGGCGGACAAAGCGGAGCTCTAGAGTAATGGAGAGTGATGGAAACAAAGTGTACTTAATGCACAGCTTATTGAAAAAATCAAAATTGTTTATCTTAATAGATATATTTTTTCAAAAACTATAAGGGCAGTTTGTGCTATTGATATTTTTTCTTCTTTTGCTTAAACAGAAGCCCTGGCCATCCATGTATTTTGCTATTGACTAGATCAATAACAGTTTATAGCTTTAGCAAATGGAGACAGCTTTGTGAAACTTCTTCACAAACCACTTATACCCTTTGGCATTCTCTTCTTTGAGCACATGGCTTCTTTTGCAGTTTTTCCCCCTTTGATTCAGAAGCAGAGGGTTCATGGTCTTCAAATGTGAAAATAGAGATCTCCTCTGCAGTGTAGAGACCAGAGCTGGGCAGTGCAGGGCATGGAGACTTGCAAGACACATGGCCTTGAGGCCTTTGCACAGACCCACCTAAGATAAGGATGGAGTGATGTCTTAATGAGACTGCTCAGCTTTGTGGAAAGTTTGAGCTAAGGTCATTTTTTTTTTTTTTTTCTCACTAAAAGGGTGTGAAGGTCTAAAGTCTTTCCTTATGTTAAATTGTTGCCAGATCTGAAGGGGCATACTGAGCGTTGTGGCAGAGAAATAAACATTACCTCACTGTTAGGCCTTTATTTTATTTTATTTTCCATTGAAAGCATTGGAGGCCCGGTGCAATGGCTCACGCCTGTAATCCCAGCACTTTGGGAGGCTGAGACAGGCAGATCACGAGGTAAGGAGATCGAGACCAACCTGACTAACACGGTGAAACCCCGTCTCTACTAAAAGTATGAAAAATTAGCCAGGTGTGGTGGTGGGCGCCTGTAGTCCCAGCTACTCGGGAGGCTGAGGCAGGAGAATGGCATGAACCCAGGAAGTGGAGCTTGCAGTGAGCCGAGATCGCACCACTGCACTCCAGCCTGGGCAACAATGCGAGACTGTCTCAAAAATAATAATAATAATAGTACAAAAACTAGCTGGGCATGGTGGTGCATGCGTGTAGTCCCAGCTACTCTGGAGGTTGAGTCAGGAGAATTGCTTGAACCCAGGAGGTGGAGGTTGCAGTGAGCTGAGATCACACCACTGTACTCCAGCCTGGGCAACAGAGTGAGATTCTGACAAAAAGAAAAAAAAAAAAGAAAAGAAAAGAAAAGAAAAAGAAAGCAGCATTGGAATGTAAGACAACTGTAAAATATTGGGCCCCACTTGGTGTAAAATTCAAAAAGAAGAACGCCTGCCCATCACCTTTTTATAAGTCCTTCTCTCCACACCTAAAAGCAGCTGCAGTTGGAAGGGCATTTTGGTAAATTCCACTGTGTAAAATAAAATATTAGGGGCAACACACGTCATCAAGGCAGCCGGAATGAGAGAGAGCAGAGAAGATCAAGGATGAAGTCTTGAGTACTGAAAAGTTCAGTCCTGGGCAGAAAAACTGACAGGACACTACAAGTAACAAACAGAATCCAAGTGGGGGGGGCCTTTGTGCACGGAGCTCCAGGTGACCTCTGGAGAGACATGGGGATTCACATGGAAAGCTAAAACGGAAGCTCAAGTTTCATACTCAACACAATCTTCTTTGTGACAAGGGACAAGCCATTTAGCCCCTCTGTGCCTATTTCTTCATGTATAAACTGGGACTCATAGTATTTGTAAAATGTATTGATACTCTCAGGGCAAATTCACTATATTGCTATACAGTTGAGATCAGTGTTGTAAAATTGAACTGATCTGGTTCTAATTGCCTCAAAGGCCAAAGCCCAGGCATTTGAAATGGAAAGAAGCAGAGAGGAGGCTGACTTAGCTGATTGGTATGGAAACAGTTGGGCCAAGAGCCAGAATTTCTCTTTGTAGCAACACGGCTAGTTTTACTTTGGGAAGCTCTGCTCAGTTGCTTTATAACATTAAGTCTGGTGGAATGTATGTCACTGTGCACAATAAAGTTTTCACAAGTATAAACAATGGTGATATAAGTCAACATTGCTGTAGCGAGGTGTGAAGGTATGGTGTGTGATGATTGTACATTGTGTTTGTTGCTTTGGATGCTAATCTTGAATTGTAGTTTAAAATATGTATGTATTTTTGTAACTCTTTGAAAGCTTATGAAGACTGACAGCTTTCCTTGTAAACACTAAGACAAAAAAAGAAGAGGGACATTTGACAATTTTAAAGAAACAAGAAGAAATTAGAATGAAAAGCTGTGACAAACAGTGTCAGTGTGGCCATGTCCACATTCTTCCATGTCTCTCTCTACAGGCACCTCTCTAAGAAGCCCAACATCCTGGTAGACTCTTTATAGTAATGTATGCTTGATTCCAGATGAGCCCCAATCTTATCTGGATGCTCCGATAAGAGGTTTCTATCTGAGCATCCAGATGCTCCCTCAGATTCCAAGACATTTCACCCAAGGCCCTAGATTCACTCTGGAATTCGTACGCTTCACGTCTTTCTAGAAATGAGGTGTAAAATGTAAAACCAGACCTCAGCCATCAGTGTCCAGACCATCCTGAAAGTCTTTCCCAACCTCACAGAGAAAGCCCTAGGATTTCCCAGTGACCCCAGGATTCCATGTTGGGGCGGCCAAAGAAATAGGTCTCTTCGGGCTTTGCCACAGCCTGCAGCCCATCCTTCAGAGGCACACACAGCACCTCTGGGCTGCCCCAGGGAGGATAGCCTCCCCTGGGGTCCGTGGGATGTGGGCCACAGTGTTGAGGTAGACAAGGAGGATCAATCAGAGGCCTCTTCCCTCTCCACAGAGACTGGATTGTCATTGTTCCTTCATTTATGTTGCAGGGCTTAACATTTCACTCAAAAAAAGCCCCTCTTTTTCTAATCCTTAGTCTTTGTTTCAAGGAAAGCCAGTTTTTCTTTTACCACATTTTCCAGGATCAACTTTAAGAAAAACGCGACATCTATTGAAAAAAAGTGGGGTATATGCATGTGGTTTAATTCCAGATTGCTTTTGGGTTTAAGTGGTATCAAATTTCAGTATATTTCTGTCTTACGTGAAAGAAATATATTACTAAAATGTCAGTGAGCAATAATGTCAGCTGTCGAGCACTAGATTTATTTTTGCAGGATATGGAGTGCAATGAACTGAGTCAATATGGCGAGGTGTATGTGATCTGTGGGAGTTATGCCATTTAACATAGGAAGTGCATGGGACTTTCCCTCTCTGCACTCCAGCTCTTACTGTACCATTAGAAGGTGCAAAAAGTACAGCCCTACGTTCAAACAGAATGGATCTGAAAAAAGCAGCAATATCTGTTGTATTAGAGAGCATTCCCATGTGTTTAAACTCTTCACTTCTTAGATGCATTTAAATTCTTAATGCAAATGACGTAGTAACTTGAAAACTTCTCCGTGTTAATTGTGTTTAAAATGTCTTGCTTTAAATACAACAACAACAAAAAAATGGTAATGGGGATTATCTCTTGTTTTGAAGGTTAAATATTATTTTTGCCTTAGATAGCTTTGTAATAATTTTTCTCCAGACAGTTCAAAACTTTTGAAAAATGACATGAATTTTCATTAAAAACCGTTTTCCTATGTTTATTGTATACAAGAATTATGCAATAAAATTTCTTTATAAAAATATTTTCTTCTTTGATTCCTAAAGACTCCTTTTATTTTCAGCAGAGATACATGGACTAGAGTTCGTAGCAGACTGTTCTGTTTGCCTCCTTAACCAGCTGACAAGTCTGTAGTCTGTATAGAGAGCCTTTCATCTGATGCAGTTTTTGGAAGTTTGGTTTCTCACAGTAGGGTCAAATCCAACTCTTCATACCACAGGCCCTGGGAGAGGCCTCCAGGGATCTGAAAGACTGGAGGAAAGGGAAACATTTGCAGAATTACTCAACCTTCACCTCACCTTAGCAAAATCTTCAGCAGCTTGTGTATGTTTCTTTGCTTAAAATATGGATTTGGGAGTTCCACCATGAAAACTCTGTGGGTAAAAATACAGGAATGATACCACGCTGATGCCTTGGCTTCTGTTAAAAAATTTGAGAGGAAACTTATACTATCATTGAGGATTGTTCTCTAGGGAAGTATATTAGGAGCTTTCCACTGCTTACAGATGATTTCACTGATAAAAGCCATCTCTACAGATGAGTTTTGGTATTGTATTATTTGTTGTTGAAATGTTGAGTTGTTTTGTTGATTTATTTACTTTAGGAGGCAGAAGTGGGGTGATGAGGACTTTTGTTCTTCAGCCAATTCTTTAAGTCATATTCCTGGGATCTTAAAATTCATAGGCCAGCAACTTCATGTAGTGTACCTTAGAGCACTGCTTTTCATAGTGTAATCCTAAGACACTGAGGCATCAGCATCACCTGGGAACTTGCCAGAAATACAAGATTCCAGGCCTCATCTTGGACTTCCTTAATCAGAAATTCTGGGCTGGGGCCTTAGCAATCTGCATTTTAGAAAGCCCTCCATATGGTTCTTGTGCTTATTCAAATTTGAGAACCACTGCCTTGGAACTTTTAGGGAGAAAACTTCAATTAGTATTAATTTTAAAGGCATTTATATCTGATCCTCGAAAATGGCTTTTTTTTTTTTTTTGGCAGTTTTTACATTTATTTAAACAGAAAACATGCACATGAGCTGTCTACTCATTTTCTTCACTGTGCAGCCTGGCATTGGGGTTGGTGACTCTGATGGCCAGCTGGGCAGCTCTTTCCACAATGGCTTTGCGGTTCTTGGAGGAAACATTGTGAGCAATCTCAGCACAGTAAGATTTGTTGCACATCAGCAGCACTTCCAGCTCCTTGACGTTGTGGACCAGGAACTTCCAGAAGCCACTGGGCAGCATGTGCTTTGTTTTTTTGTTGCTCCCATAACCAATGTTGGGCATCAAGATCTGGCCCTTGAATCTTCTACGAACCCTGTTGTCAGTGCCTCTGGGTTTCCGCCAGTTACACTTAATTTTGACATATCGGTCTGACTGGTGCCGGATAAACTTCTGGGTTCTTTTTTTGACGATCTTGGGCTTCACAGGGGGTCTGAGGGCGGCCATGATGCCGAGGAGGAGATGGCTGCCACCCTTTTCTTTCTATAGGGGTGGGTGGATAGTTTTTCCAAAATGTCATGCCTTTTAGCTCTTCTCGTCCCTCACTGCCCATTTGTCTTGTCCTGGAGGACTAGGCTGTCCTCATTCACTAGCACCACCTTAATTCCTATTTGCATTTCTGGACTGAGCCTGGGCCGCCCAATGGTGCTTTCCAGTGCCTTTCTAGACCACAGGATGTCCATGGCAGGGTTCATCACAGTAATTCCAAGAATTAGAGAGCAGACCTCAGTGTATAAATTTACATATCACCTTTCCCATCTCTTCCATTCTCTGTGCTTCCTTTCAACATTATCATCATGTTTTTTAACCATTTAAGAGATTTCTTCAAAGGTGCCATGTACTGATATCTTCAACTCTTTTTTGTCAGAAAACTGTTATTGTTACCCAGATCTTAACAACAAAACGACTTTTGGAAGATACTGGTATTCAAGAAAGGTTGAATTTAAAAACTATGTTTGGGACAAGCTTACTAGCACCCCATACAGGTTTCAAACCAGAGCTCATTGCGCTTTGCACAGCAGATTGAAATTTCACCATATTTTGATGATTTTTTACCTGAAAAAGCCCTCTGCCATAGAAGAATATTCTGGCAAGAATGCTTCCCATCCACTTACTCCAGAAGTCAGTCTTGTGGTCCAGTATAGGAGGAATTGGCCTGAAAATGACTGTAAGCTCTGTATGAGGCAGCTCTGACACCCCTTGCCCAAAACACCTGAAAGGCTGTCCTGTGGGTGTAAGGAGCTTTTATGGAACCCTCATGAAATAAAACCATGGTGACCTGAAATTTGGGAACCAAATTGGATTCCCAGCCCACATGAGATTTTCCTAAGTTTTAGTTGATTACAAAGCCATACCAACTTGTCAGATTATGGATGCCAGGGAGTCTCTCTCTCTTCCTTTCTTCCTTCCTTCCTTCCTTTCTTCCTTCCTTCCTTCCTTCCTTCCTTCTTTCCTTTCTTTCTTTCTTTCTTTCCTACTTTCCTTCTCTCTTTCTCTCTCTCTCTCTCTCTCTCTCTCCTTCTCTCTCTCCTTCTCTCTCTCTCTCTTCTCTCTCGTCTCGCTCTCTCTCTCTCTTTCTTTCTTTTTTCTTTTTTGTAGTCTCACTGCTCTGTTGCCCAGGCTGGAGTGCAGTGGCATGGTCTTGGCTCACTGCAACCTCTGCCTCCCAGGTTCAAGTGGTCCTTCCACCTCAGCCTCCCAAGTAGCTGGCATTACAGGTAGGCACCACCATGCCTGGCTAATTTTTGTATTTTTAGTAGAGATGGGGTTTCACCATCTTGTCCAGGCTGATCTTGAACCCCTGACCTCATGTGATCCATTCACCTCGACCTCCCACAGTGCTAAGATTATAGGTATGAGCCACCATGTCCGGCCAAGGAGCCTCATTCTTATTTCAAGGTTTTCAACTCTCCTCCCTGCAATGTCTACCCTGCTATTCCCAGTAAACATATACTCACTCACCCTAATTATCATGCAGGTTAGACTGGAACCAGACAAATTTTCTGGAATAAGCAGAAGGGCAAGTCGATCAATAATTAATAAGTGCTTAGTTCAGCACAGCCCTGACATGGGCAAGGTATAGAAGTGTAAATAACTAGAAAGCAAAGTAAAAGAGGTTATATATACAAAGACAGCCCAGGAGAGAGTCATAGTTGTTAAGTTGCAGTTGCCTGAACTTTATTTCCAAGGCCTTCAATCCCACCACAGGATTTCTTTTTACCTTAATGATACTGTGGATTGAATAACCTCTGTCAATAAGTCAGACACTTGATCGATTATTTCTACTGTGAGGTAGGTAGTCTTATCCTCATTTTACACATGATGGTGCTAACAGCTCAAAATAGTTAAGACAAATTACATAGCTAGTCCATGGCCAAGCTAAAATTGAAATTCAAGTTTCTGTGACTTCAAACACTGAGCCCCTAGCTCCACTCTGGGCTGCCTCCCGTGTATGACACTGGCTGCTTGGATAGTGTTCAACTGTGGTGAGTTTGAACCGGAGGGAAAATGTAGATAGCATTTCTTATTTGTTTCAAGTTAACTGCAATTCACGCTTCCAACATACATTCTGCATTGTGACTCTGTTATTTCAGAGAGGCCTAATTAAGCCTTTGTACGTCTTGATTTTCTTACACTTTGGTGACAGAGAGTTTCATATTTTTCTTCAAAGCGCTAACTTTGACACTCCTAATAATTCTTTTTTTAAATTAAAACAATTTTTTTACTTCAATAGCTTTTGGAGTACAAGTGGTTTTTGGTAACACGGATGAATTCTATAGTGGCAAATTCTCAGATTTTAGTGCATCCATCACCCAAGTAACAGTCCTAAGAATTTTAACTACCGCAGCAAAAGAAAGTCCTATTCGGGATTCATATGGAAAAAGGAAAGAATAGAGGTGATACTAAAGATGCATTTAACCAAAATATTCAGTTTCTGGCATAGCTGATCCAGCTCATCCTTTCTCATCCAAAAAGATATAAAGCCCAGGTGGTGGGGGTAGGGCACCTTTACCAGTGTCACTAAGTCAGACTCTACCATGGGAGGGTGAAGGAGGAGGACAGGTTCATGAGGGCTCTCACCACACTCGGAACCTGTCTGCAGCACACATGATGGACCTATCCCAGGAACTGACGGAATAAAGTGGTTTGTTTCTGTTTGATTACAATTCATGACAGATTGATAACTGCAGAGGCATTCGAACTTGGGGTTTCCCCCCCTTCTCTTTAACACCAGAGCTTATAAGGCTACTCAGGCATCTGGTGTTTGTTAGACGGCTGTGTTGCATCATCCTTATGATTGCTGGGGAACATCTCCTAGCATTTGAGCGATTGGAGGAAAGACTATGGGGCACAAAATGGCCTCATCCGGTTTACATCTTCATTACTGCGCTTCTCGCATACCTGCTTACATCTGGAAAAAATCTCCAGGTAAACCTCTTGGGCTCTTTCTCTAAAGAGTAACTGTAATTATTAGGGCTATACCCAAATTCAGCTTAGAATAGGTATTTCGCTGAACTTCAGCCAAAACCCTGTGCCTGTCTAAAAGAGATTTTCTTTTTTTACATCCAATTACATAGGAGGGGCCTTTTCCCCACACATGGCCAGTGGGGTTCCTGATTCTTTATGCCCAACACTTATATTTATGCCCTTAGGGAAAAGGCAGGGAAACTTTAGCAAAGAAACAGAGATCTCTTCAGATCTCCTCAGTGTTTTTTCCTCACTACCAAATCCCAGAATTCTAATGTGGATTGCAGATCATGTCAAAATTTTACAAATGCTAAATCTTTACCCTGCTAGGTACTATCACAAACTTTATCTTACTAACCAACAGCATCAAAACAAAACAAAGAACAACAACAAAAATTGCAAACAAAACCAAGTACCATCTCTGTTTCCAGCCTATCCCTCTAGTATATGGAGTTCATCCATTCAGCATGATTTATTGAGCATGTACTAGGGTACCACGTAGCATGCTGGGCACAGGAAACCCCAAACTGACTAAGACTCCCTGCATCATGCAATTAGCTGGAAAAACAGACATGCAGCTAATTATGCATAATACTGGCATGTTGCATAGGGTTATGCAGAAATGTGAATAAAATGTAATGAAAACTAACTGGGAGAAGCATGAATTATCCTCCCTTAGAAAAGGGATGAAGCAGGGAAAGTGGCAGTCAAGGAACTTCACTTAGAGATGAAAGTGCAGCTGGGTCTTGAAAACTATGTAGTCTTTCGCACAGGAGAGAAGAAAACAAGGTGGTTCAGAGAAACAGTTGGGGTGTGATCTGTAGCTTTTTCAAACACATTTCTAATCATTTTGATAAATAGTGGTTGTCTAGGATCGTCTCATAAGATGCTTTTTTTGCATTTGCTTCCCCCCTCTCCTTTTTAAGACATATATATACACATATACATATATATGTATATGTGTGTGTGTGTGTGTATATATATATATCCAGATACACTTAATCTTACTGTGCTTCACTTTATTGTGCTCCGCACACAGTGCATGTTTTACAAATTAAAGGTTTAGTGCAACCCTGCATTAAGCAGGTTTTTGGTGCCATTTTTCCAGCAGCATATGCTCACTTCATGTCTCTGTGTCACATTTTGGTGATTCTTGCTATATTTCAAACTTTTTAATGATTATTATTACATCTGTTATGGCAATCTGTCATTTAATAATCTTTGATGTTACTCTCATAATTGTTTTGGAGCACCACCAACTGAGCCGATACATATGGCAAACTTAATAAATTTTGTATGTTTTGTGACTGCTCCACTAACCAGTTATTTTTTTGTCTCTCTCTCTCTCTCCTTGTGCCTCCCTGTTTCTTAAGACACAACAATATTGAAACTAGTCCAATGAATAACCCTACAATGCTCTCTAGGTGTCCAAGTGAAAGGAAGAGTCACATGTCTCTCACCTTAAATCAAAAGCTAGAAATGATTAAGTTTAGTGTTTAGTGCAGAAGGTAGGTCAAAAGCCAAGACAGGCTTAAAGCTAATTCTCTTGCACCAAACAGTTAACCAAGTTGTGAATGCAAAGGAAAAGCTCTTGTAGGAAATTAAAAGTGCTACTCCAGAGAATGCATGAATGATAAGAAGCAAAACAGCTTTATTGCTGATACAGAGAAAGTTTGAGTCATCTGGATAGACGATCAAACCAGCCACAACATTCCCTTAAGCCAAAGCCTAATCCAGAGGAAGGCCCTGACTCTCTTCAATTATATTAAAGCTGAGAGAGGTGAGGAAGCCATAAAAGAAAAGTTCGAAGCTGGCAGAGGCTAGTTCATAAGGTTTGAGTGCCAGGTGTAATATAATAGTGCTATAATGTAAAAGTGCAAGGTGAAGCTTCAAGTGTGATGGGGAAGCTGCAAGTTATCCAGAAGATCCAGCCAAGGGAATTGATGAAAGTGGCTACACCAAAAAAGATGTCTTTTCAGTGTAAATGAAGCAGCCTTCTATTGGAAGATGATGCTACCTAGGACTTTCATCACTAGAGAGGAGAAGTGAATGCCTGGCTTCAAAGCTTCAAAGGACAGGCTGACTTTCTTGTTAGGGTCTACTGTAGCCGGTGGCTTTAAACTGAAGCCAATGCTCATTTATCGTCCTGAAAATCCTAGGGCCCTGAAGAATTATGCTGAAACTACTCTGACTGTTTTCCATAAATGAAACAACAAAGCCTGGATAACAGTATATCTCTTTACAGCATGGTTTACAGAGTACTTTAAGTCTGCAGTTGAGATCTGCTACTCAGAAAAATGATTCCTTTCAAAATAGTTCTGCTTACTGACAA
Source organism: Colobus angolensis palliatus (assembly GCF_000951035.1). Classification (NCBI taxonomy): domain Eukaryota; kingdom Metazoa; phylum Chordata; class Mammalia; order Primates; family Cercopithecidae; genus Colobus; species Colobus angolensis. The sequence goes on from NW_012121821.1 coordinate 1,924,874, forward strand.
TGTACCTGGTTACCCAAGAGCTCTGATGGAGATGTACAGGGAGGTGAACGTTGTTTTCATGCGTGCTAATACAACATCCACTCTGAAGTCTGTGGATCAAACAGTAAAGTTTTAAGTCCTTTTATTTAAGAAATACATTGTGTAGGGCTGTAGCTGACATAGATGGTGATTCCTCTGGTGGATCTGGGCAAAGTAAATTGAAAATCTTCTGGAAAGAATTCACCATTCAAGATGCCATTAAGAATATTCATGACTCATGAGAGAAGGTTAAAATGTCAACATTAACAAGAATTTGAAGGAAGTTGATTTCAACCTTCATGGATGATTTTAAGGGGTTCAAGACTTCAGTGGAGAAGTAACTGCAGATTACTATGGTGGTGGGTGGTGGAAATAGCAATAAAACTAGAATTAGAAGTGAAATCTGAAGATGTGACTGAATTGCTACAATCTCATAATAAAGCTTGAACAGAGGAGGAGTTGCTTCTTAGAAATGAGCAAAGAAAGTTATTATTATTATTTTTTTGAGACAGGCTCTTGCTATGTTGCCCAGGCTGGTCTCAAACTTCTGGGCTCAAGCTACCCTCCTGCCTTACCTCCCAAAGGGCTGGGATTACAGGCCTGATCCACTGCATCCAGCGTGAAAAGTGGTTCCTTGAGATGGTATCTACTCCCGGGGATGAGGCTGTGAACGTTGTTGAAATTGCAATATAGGACTTAGAACATTACATAAACTTTTACAAGGAAGTATATAAATGGGAAAAGAGCAAAAATTAAAAATACTAAGACGACACCACCAACAAAAGAATATTACATAAACTTAGCTAGTAAAGCAGCAGTGGGATTTGAGAGTACTGACTCCAATTTTGAAAGAAGTTGTACTATGAGTAAAATGCTATCAAACAGCATTGCATGCTACAGAGACATTATTCATGAAAGGAGGAGTCAATCAGTGCAGCAAACTTCACCACTGTCTCATTTGCAGAAATTGCCATGGCTACTCCCACCTTTAGCTATGACCACCCCAGTCAGTCAGCAGCCATCAACATTGAAGTAAGACCCCCACCAGCAAAAAAAGGCTCAGATGATCATTAACATTTTTTAGCAATAAAGTATTTTTAAGTAAGGTTTGTACAATGTTTAGACATAATGCTATTGTAGGCTTACTAGACTACACAATAATAACTTTTATATGTACTGGGAAATCAAAAAATTTGTGTGACTTGCTTTACTGAAACGTTTACGTTATTGCCATGATCTGTAACTGAACACATAGAATATCTTCAGGGTATGCCTGTATGTATGTATGTGTGTGTATTTGTACATATATGTGTATATATGTATGTGTGTTTATCTACGGACACATATACTTATATATACACACACACATGCATACAGGCATACCTTGTATGTATATATACAGAAAGAGAGAGACAACCAAAGGAAGAGGAGGAGGAGGAAGAGCTTAGAGAGAGGCTTCAGTGCCATTTCTTCCATTTGTGCATCCCACATCTAAGAAGAAAGCAGACTCTGTCAGGTCCTTCCTACCTGCTTACACCTCTGGTCTACTCCCTCTGCTCAGGGCATATACTATCATGAGCTTATCTGGACCTCTGCAGCATTGCCAAACTGGCTTCCTGTCACCAGGCTCTCTCCCCTCCTCCCAGCCTCCATAATGCAGTCAGTGACCTTTTGAAATTATAAATCTGGGTACCTGGAATCCACTGCAGGATGTAGTGCAGACACACTGTAGCCGAGTCCGCCGAGGCCCTTCACAGTCTGGCTATAACCTGTCTGTCCTGGCTCCTCTCTCATCACTTCTTCCTCGCTGTAGACTTCTTACTATGTGCAGAAGGTGGCACATCCTTTTATGTAATGCTTTCTGCCTGAAATGTCCTTTTGCCTTTTTTGATTCATAGGCTTCAGGGATCCCTCAAATCCAGACTCCAATAGCATCTCTTTCATGACATATATTGCCATTTTCCTTTCCTCCTCTGGCATAAATGTACAGTCATGTGATACACAATGACATTTCAGTCAATGATGGACCTCATCTATGACCGTCATCCCTTAAGATTATAATGAAGCTGAAAAATTCCCATTGCCTATTGATGTTGTAGTAGTTACAGCACAGCACATTACTTTTCTATGTTTAGGTATGTTGAGGTACACAAATACCATTGTGTCACAATTGCCTACACTATTCAGTATAGCAACATGCTGTACAGGCTTGTAGTCTAGGAGCAATGAGTTATACTATATAGCCTAGGTGTGCAGTAGGCTGTACCATCTAGGTTTGTGTGAGTACACGCTATCATGTTTGCACAACAAAATCACCTAACACATTTCTCAGAATGTATCGTCATTAAGTGACTGCATTCCCACTCTCACTTGTTAATGTCTTGATTCTAGAGTTCATCACTTTGAATAACTGTCTCCTTCACCAGATTTGGAGTTCCTCTTGAGGAAAAACACTTTGAGTAAATCAATGTCTGGAACAAAAGGTAGTTAGAATCCATTCTAAGCAAAATAGATGGTGAAATTCATTTTCACCCCTCTTCTCTCTCATTTTCTTTGCCTTGTCCTATCCTTTCTTGTAACACTCCACATAGATCTGTTCTCTGAGCAATGCCCAGAGAACTAGGAGCTTAATCTGCTAGAAAATAGCTACCACCTACCCCCAGCATTTATTAAAGGCTAGACCCACACTAACATTCATGATCTCATTTAGTTTTCTGGGCAACACAGAAGTCACAGACTGGAAGTTTAATGCAAGCTTTCTTTGCTTGAATCTTCTTAAAAACATATGTTTAAAAATAGATTTAAGGAGTACAAGGGTAGTTTTGTCACTTGGATAGATTGCATAGTGGTGAAATCTGGGTTTTTAGTGTAGGCATCATCCAAATAGTGTCCATGATGCCCCACAGGTAATTTCTCAGCCCTCACCTGCCTCCCACCCTCCCACATGCCTGAGTCTCCGGCATCTATTACTCCATTCTCTATGTTCACGTGTACGCATTGTTTAGCTCCCACTTATAAGTGAGAACATGTGATATTTGACTTTCTTTTAGAACATCTTTTTGCCAATATTTAAAAACCAAGAGATCTCACATAAAAACCCCACTTTTTCGATTCTTTGGAATAAAGGGAGAATCTGGCAGTTCTGGGTACCGGGTAGTGCCAAGTGGCAGCTGCACACTTGAGGTGAGGATGTTGTTTCCAGTTTGCCACAAGCCTTTGCCATTTCCCAGGGGCTTCTATTTGTCTTTATATCTGGACTATTTCATTGTTTCTTAAAATATGCAAATATTTTGTATCACTGCTTCTACTAAAATGGAAAAATAAAATATAAAGTAGGAAGGACACAGGACTTCTTTTAAAAACCTACCTATCTCCTATAGACATTTGGTTTGTAACCCCTGTGGTAGGTAATATTATCCCTATTTTGCTGATGAGGAAACGGAGGCACAAGAAAGCAAGTAACTTCACCAAGGTTACATATCTAGAAAGCATCCAGCAAAGACATTTGACTACAATGCCTATGCTCTTAAATGGAGGTCTCCAAACTTCTTGATCCTACCCTTCTATAAATAAAAAATGTTAGCATGTCTACCTAATATGTATATTCACTTCTAAATTATGTATGTTCACCACTATAGTAATATAGTATTCAATTCTAAAATACATGCAAAGTGAACAATTTTTAAAGATGAAAAAAAATTTTAAAACATGAACTTTAAAACAATTTTAATGTTATTTAAGATGGCATAAAGATGTTTACCTTTACTGTAAGATGTTAATAGTATCTTTAATGACAGCAGTGTCACTTGAGTACATCATTATTTTTTAAAACCTGGGTTTAAGAATTTGTGAAACACCATTCTCCTGCCTCAGCCTCCCGAGTAGCTGGGACTACAGGCGCCCGCCACCTCGCCCGGCTAGTTTTTTTGTATTTTTAGTAGAGACGGGGTTTCACCAGGTTAGCCAGGATGGTCTCGATCTCCTGACCTCGTGATCCGCCCGTCTCAGCCTCCCAAAGTGCTGGGATTACAGGCTTGAGCCACCGCGCCCGGCCGAAAGATTCTTTAAGGGAAGACACAAACATGAAATTCTTTAAAGGTAAGACACAAACATCTTTTTCTTCAATAAAAATCACACAGTGGAAACAGTTCCAAACATTCATTTTCAAAATCCTTTCTCCAGACCTGATTTTCTTAAAAAAAAAAAAAAAAAGAGCAGCAGCAATTATTCATTGTTGAGATGGCATTTTTATCTGAAAGGAATGGATTGAGTATATTTTTCAAAGATAATTTTTAAATAGGATACTATGGGCAGACCATTGTCATCACAGAAAGTGTTGGAAAATTTGCAACTTTTAAACTTTTTAAATTAAAATTTTAAATTTTAACTTGGAACTCATTTTTATGATTGTTAACCCTTTCATGAAATAGACTCAGTAAGTATAAAATATTTTCTTGGAACTTTTAAAAAGAACTCATCTTGATGAATGATAACCCTTCCATGAAATAGCTGGCAAGTATAAAATATTTTCATAGCTATTATTTATCTCACTGCAAGGTATTATAAAGATTTGACTGTATTTCCATGACCTATATTTCTAAAATTAACCACACATAGTAGCACTTCTGGCTTCAGTCCCTCAGCTGAGCATTTGTCTACAAATAAATAATGCATTGGGTGACTTTCACATGCAGCACTCTTTCCAGAACCTTCTCGTGGAATCTAGAAAGAGTGGAATCTGGAATCTTGTGGAATCTGGAATCTCGTGGAACATTCTTTTCCCCAACATTCCAGCCAAAGCAGCCACCTCAGTGGTGGTCACACCTAACAGAGTTTGCCATAAAGCATTATATTTATTAAATTGATTATTTCCATCTTTTCTTTTTTGGCTCACACAAAAAAGTTATGCATTATTGAAACAAATGCAGCAAATACCATAAGCCAAGATGTGTTAGTAACGTCTACTCTTAATGCAACTGCAAAGGAAATCTCTGCACTATGTAATTTGTTTGAATACTTGCTTTTTCACATCTTCACCATGCTGTGTCTGCATCTTCCAATTGTATTCACTTTTAATAAATACATTTTAGTTTGTGACCATTGTGATAATTTATTATACGAAGTGGAGACATTACTGTCACATCCAACTAAAATAGAGTCAAGAGGCCTTGAAAAAAACATGCAGGTTACAAGAGGACCACTTAAATCAAAACAACCTGCTGTGACTTCAAGACTAGTTCCTTTCTTTCTTTCTTTCTTTCTTTCTTTCTTTCTTTCTTTCTTTCTTTCTTTCTTTCTTTCTTTCTTTCTTTCTTTCTTTCTTTCTTTCTCTCTC
>NW_012121821.1:1930306-1942496 GCF_000951035.1 Colobus angolensis palliatus
TCTTCCTTTCTTTCTTCCTTCCTTCCTTCTTTCTTTCTTTCTTTCTTTCTTTCTTTCTTTCTTTCTTTCTTTCTTTCTTTCTTTCTTTCTTTCTTCTTTCTTTCTTTTTCTTTCTTTTCTCCTTCCTTCCTTCCTTCCTTCCTTCCTTCCTTCTTTCTTTCTTTCTTTCTTTCTTTCTTTCTTTCTTTCTTTCTTTCTTTCTTTCTTTCTTTCTTTCTTCTTTCTCCTTCTTTCTATCTTTCTCTCTCTTTCTTTCTTTCTTTCCTTTTCTTTCTTTTCTTTTTTTTTTTAACAGGGTTTCTCTCTGTTGCCCAGGCTGAAGTGCAGTGGCACAATCACTGCTCAATGCAGCCTTAACCTGCCAGGCTCAAGTGATCCTCTCACCTCAGCCTCACCTGTAGCTGGGACTTCAGGTGCATGCTATCATTCCTAGCTAATTTTTTAATTCTTTAATTTTTTTTTTTTTGAGACATGGTGTCTCACTGTGCTGCCCAGGCTAGTCTTGAACTCTTGGTTTCGAGAGATTCTACTACCTCAGCCTCCCAAAGTGCTGGAATTACAGGCATGAGCCACCACACCAAGCCAAGATTAGTTTTACTGAGGTAGTAACTGCCACCACTGACCAACCAGAGCTCCCCAGCTCAGGCATAGCCACAAATGTTAACAGACTTTCTTTCAAGACAATTTATGTAGTTTTTCTCTCTCCCAACAAAAGCCCAAACTTCTCCTTTGTTCTTTGGACACATGAGGGGCCATCCCAGTCTGTTGAATGTGCCCTGACTTGCAATTCTGTTCTTTGAATATTCACAAGTAACACCTTTTGCTTGGGAATGCATCCCTCCATTTTTATTTGATATTGACACCATCTTCTTTCCAGATTATGGTAGTTACTGTACCTGGGGCAGGAAAAGCAGTTGCAGAGAGACCATCTTTTCTATGCCTGGGTGAGTGGTCGTATCCTTTCTACTTTTGGATTCACTTCCAACATTTGACCCTTTGCCCTTTCAATGTTGTGAAATATCTCCAAGAGGTGCTCTACAGAGACGTTTTATTTTCTTTTGAAAGTGTCACTTCTTCTGAGGCATTTTTATCCTTTTCATTATTCCACTTTCTTCATTAATGTCAATAAGTTTGCCTTCACTACATTCTCTGGCTGCAAACCTAGAGTGTCTTAAAGGGTGGCAGTGTGGACATCCATGGTCCCCTGTTTCTTCTATAACGCCATTTATGTTAGATTCTATTTCACTTCCAGCATTATCACTTTTCATTTCTTTGCTGCATTTTCCTATTTGTTAATACCTTATGAAATTGTTCACAGTTAACCTACTGTGGTAATTGAAATTTGAGCTGTGTTGCTGGTAGACTAGTATTATTTAATGAAGCTGTAACTAAAATTTGTGCATAATGGAATCATGCAAAGTGATGACTACCTATACTATCAAAGCTTATTTTATTTAATTTTTCTTATTTTAGATAAAAATTTTTATAATTAGTTTTAAAGTTTTCCCTACCTCCCAATACAATGTTATGTGTATTTGTGCTATTCTGGGCTTCTAACATGAACTTAATGAGCTAAACAACAGAGGTGATCATGATAACTCCAAGACATAAGTTACATTTTAATAGGGCCCCTAAATACATAAGTACTGTGGGAACTTAGGCAGGGTCTGTTGGGTGACATCCTTACCCCAACTACTGAGTCTTGGTTCACAGTCCCCCTCTCTTCATAGGTAAACTATGAAACTACTTCTTTCATTGACTCTCTAGTTAAGCTTTTCTACATCTTTTGACATTCTCTTAGTTATTTGTGTTGCTTTAACAAAATACTTGAGACTGGGTAAGTTATAAAGAACAGAAATTTATTTCTCACAGTTCTAGAGTCTGGAGGTCCAAGATCAAGGCACCAGCAGGTTTCACTGGTATTGAGGACCCAGTTGTTGCTTACAAGATGGCACCTTGTTGCTGTGTCCTTTAGATGGGTTGAATGCTGTGTTCTTCTATAGTGGAAGAGCAGAAGGGCAAAAAGGGGCCTACCTAGTTGCCTCCAACCCTTTTATAAGGCACTAATCCTATCTATGAGGATAGAACCCTCATGACCTAACCACCTCCCTAAGGCCCTAGCTCTTACCACGTTGCCTTGGGGATTAAATTTCAACATAACTTTTGGAGGGAATGCGAACATTCAAATCATAGCAGATAGTTTTGTAAAATAACTTCTAAAACACTTTTCTACTTTCCCAAATGTGTCAGAAAATATACTAGTTACATTTTATTGCAAGAAATACCCATTCTGAGGTCACACACACACAAACACACACACACACTCTTCACGATTATGTGCTCCAGTTTGGACTGGTTGCTTTCTAGATCCTCTGTATAGCTGATGCCCTGGATCCTTGTTTTGCCATTGTCCTAAGCATTCTTTTCACCTTTCTCCTTTGCTGGGTCCTTTGTTACCAGATGCCTTCACTTATGCCTTCTTTTCAGTACAGTACATCCTCTCTGGTTTCCTGTGAAAGAGCAGACGCAGGGTTAAAAGTTTTGTAATTTGGTATGTTTGAAAATAACTCTATCCTTCTCTCACACTTTATTAATATTTCCACAGAGTATAGAGTTCCAAAGTGGAAATCATTTTTCTCTTCAAATTTTGAGGCATTGCTCTACTGACTTGTATTTTCCAGGGTTACTGTTGAGATATCCACTGGAGAGTCTGATCCTTTGTAAGAGTTTGGAAAAGATGATATGCCCAGTGAAGGCTTTTTCCCATTCATTTTGCCAAGCACTTGGTAGATCTTTTCAATCAGAGATATGCGTCCTTCCATTCTGAGAAATTTTCTTATATTATGCTTTTGTCTTTATCCTTTGTTTTCTCTGTTCTTTATTGTTGTAATTTCTATTAGTCAGATGTTGTATTTCCAGGACTGATTTAATTTTTTTACTTTTACTGTATTTCCATCACATCATTCTTTTGTTTTCCTTTCTAGGAAATGTTCTTTCATTATTTTACAACCATTTTACTTAAATTTTTTTACATCTATCATTCATATACATATATAATGTATATATTTCTTTCATATATTCTCCCCTCATTTCCAAGAGCTCTTGTTCCCTCATTGCTCCATTTTTACATCTTTTTCTTACTAAGAAAATGATATTTTTGTTCTGCTCACGCCTGTAATCCCAGCACTTTGGGAGGCTAAGGCAAGCGGGTTACTTGAGGCCAGGAGTTCAAGACCAGCCTGGCCAACATGATGAAACACTGTCTCTACAAGAAAATACAAAAATTAGCCGGGCATGGCAGCATATGCCTGTAGTCCCAGCTACTCAGGAGGTTGAGGCAGTAGAATCACTTGAACCCAAGCAGCAGAGGTTGCAGTGAGCCGAGATCACACCAATGCACTACAGCCTGGATGACAGAACGAGACTCCATCAAATAAAAAAAAGAAAGAAAATGAATGATATTTTCTCATTTTTGTAAGAAAATTAATGATACTTTTAAAATGTTTTATTTCTCCACTCTGCGTTGTGTTTTTTTGAGTTCCTTTTCAGTTCGTGTAGGCCCATGTCTTCTATGAGAAGATTTTCCCCAAGATCCTACTGGTCCTTGGCTGTCCAGGTTCAGTAAGAGTGAAACATTGAACTGTTAATTATGTCTTGCTGACCCATGGGTTTCATGGTAGAAGCCCTCCTCCTTCCTCTCCCCCTCCCTTCCCTCTTCCTCTTCCTCCTGCTCTTTCTCTTCTTCCTCCTTTTTTTCTCTTTTCTGTGTGACTGCACGTTTGGTTGTTTTTACTGTGACAGGAGTTTAAATTGGTGCAACCATTTTGGAAAAAAGTTTATTTTTTTTTCTCTGCGGTGATGTAGTTTTTCTCCAATCTCTTGCTGTCTCTGAGTCTAGAGTTTCTCTGGTACAACTCTTCCTTTCACCTACATTGGTGAGGCTGGAGGTGGACTCGATTACAGCAGGCAGGGAGGAGGATTTGGGAATCTCACTTTTCCTTATACGGGATCAGTATAATTTATAAGGCAATATTTAATACAAATAATGTAATACATACATAAGTTTTGGAGCATAATATTAAGATGAGCATTTTAACCCATCACCCAATTTAAGAATTAGAGCAATAATACTTTTGAATTTTATCTACGGACTCTTCTCCTCTGCCTTCATTTTCCTGCTCCAACTGGTAACTTCAAGTCTGAATTTTGTATTTTTTGCCATCTTATTTTCTGAAAAATAGTAAATGGTTGTATCACATATGTAAGTAACCATAAACAATATATTATGTAGCTTTGTTTAATTCTGTACTTTATAAAAATAGTATCATGCTGTGTTATTTTTCACTCAATGTTTTCTGTTTCATTTATCTTCTTGTTTCCAATCATATTTCATTCATTTTACTACTGTGTACCATTTCTTTGTGTGGTATACCACAATTTGTTTTTGTGTTTGCCAGGTTGGTCTTGAATGCCTAGCCTCAAGCAATCCTTCTACCTTCACCTACCAAAATGCCAGGATTACAGGCATGCCACCGCGCCCCACCAACCACAATTTTTAAATTGATTTTTCTGTCAATGGACATTTGAATTATTTCCATTTTTTCATTGTGACATACAACCTTATATAAAACTTTCTTTTCTTTTATGTATCTCCTAGTACAAAGGTCCCCACCCTCCAGGCCACAGACCGGTAATGGTCTGTGGCCTGTTAGGAACAAGTCCACATAGCAGGAGGTGAACAGCAGGCCAGTTAACATTACTGCCTGAGCTCCATCTCCTGTCAGATCAGCGGCAGCTTTAGAGTCTCATAGGAGCGCCAACGCTACTGTGAACTGTGCATGTGACGGATCTAGGTTGTGCACTCCTTATGAGAATCTAATGCCTGATGATCTGAGGTGGAACAGTTTCATCCAGAAACCATCACTCCCAGCTTCATGGTACTAGTACACGTGTGTATATTAGTTTTCTATTGCTGTTGTAACAAATCACCACAGATTTAGTGGCTTAAAACAACAGAAATTTATTATCTTACAGTTTTGTAGGTCAGAAGTCCAGTGAGAGATTCACTAGACTAAAATCAAGATGTCAGCAGGACTGTCTTCCTTTCTGGAGACTCTCAGGGAGAATCCATCTCCTTGCTTTTTCTAGCTCCTAGAAAAGGAGTCTTTGCACCTAGACCCTTCATTTCAGAACCAGCAGTCCAGCATCAATTCCTCACACTCCCATCTCTCTGACTATAGCTACTGAGAAAGGTTCTAAGTGTTTTTTGTTTGTTTGTTTTTTTCTGAGATGGAGTTTTTCTCTTGTTGCCCAGGCTGGAGTGCAGTGGTGCAATCTCTGCTCACTGCAGCCTCTACCTCCCCAGCTCAAGCAATTCTTTTGCCTCAGCCTTCCAAGTAGCTGGGATTACAGGTGCCCGCCTCCATGTCCAGCTAATTTTTTGCATTTTTAGTAGAGATGAGGTTTCACCATGTTGGCCAGACTGGTATTGAACTCCTGACCTCAGGTGATCCACCCACCTTAGCCTCCCAAAGTGCTAGGATTTCAGGTGTGAGCCACCGCACCCATCCAGGTTCTCAGCTTTAAATGACCCATGTGATTACACTGGACTCATTTGGAAATTCCAGGATAATCTCTCCGTCTTGAGGTCCTCAACCTTAATTGCATCTGCAAAGTTCATTTTGCCATGTAAGGTAACATAGTCACAGGTCCTGGAAATTAGGATGGTATTTATTTTCTGTGGTAAAAAATACAACAATTCCTGTTTTCACACCCTGATATATATGTATGTACGTATCTATCTATCTATATATATCTATCCATCTAGCTATCTCTATCATCTATCATCTTTCCCCCAACTTTATTAAAGTATACTTACAAATAAAAATTGTGTGTATTTATGATATACAATGTAATATATATATACACACACATTGTGAAATAATTAAATGAAACTGTTTACCATATCCACCATCTCACATACTTATTTTGTGTGTGTATTTAAGATCTACTCTCAGCAATTTTTAAGTATACAACACATAACTAACTATAGTCATCATCTATACAATAGACCTCTAGAAACTATTAATCCTGTCTAACTGAAACTTTGTATCCTTTGAACAAATCTCCTCACTCCTACCCCTCAGCCCATAGCAACCACCATTCTAATCTCTGCTTCTATGTTCAGTATTTTTACATTACAGATATAAGTGAGACAATGCAATATTTGCCTTTCTGCACCTGAATTAGTTCACTTAGCATAATGTCCTTTAGGTTCATCCATGTTATTGCAAATGACAGGGTTTTATATACCACATTTTCTTCATTCTTCATTCATCGATGGACATTTAGGTTGATTCCACACTTTGGCAAATGTGACTAATGCTGCGTTGAATATAGGAGTCCAAGTATCTCTTTGATATACTGATTTTATTTCCTTTGAATATATACTCAGCAGTGGGTTTGCTGGATCATATGGTAGTTACGGTTTTAATTTTTTAAGGAATTTCTATATTATTTTCTGTAATAGTTGTACTAATTTACATTTCCACTAATAGTATGCAATGGTTCCCTTTTCTTCACATCCTTGCCAACACTTAGCTTCAGTCTTTTTTATAGTAGTCATTCTAATAGGCGTGAGGTAGCATCTTGTTGTTTTAATTTGCATTTCTCTGATAATTAGTGATGTTGAGCATTTCCTCACACACCTGTTGGCCATTTGTATGTCTTCTTTCAAGAAATGTCTATTCAAATTATTCGTCCAATTTTTATCTGGGTTATTTGCTTTCTTACTGTTGAGTTGAGTTCCTTATATATTTTGGATATTAACCCTTATCAGATGTATGGTTTGCAAATATTTTCTCCCATTCTGTAGGTTGTCTGTTGACTATGTTGACTGTTTGCTTAGCTGTGCAGAAGCCTTTCAGTTTGATGCAATCTCATGTGTCTGTTTTTGCTTTTGTTGCCTATGCTTTTTGGGTCATATCCAAAAAAATAATTGCCCAGACCAATCTCAAGAAGCTTTTTCCCTATGTTTTCTTTGAGTAGCTTCATATTTTGAGTTTTTGTTTAAGTCTTTAATTCATTTTGACTTTTTTTTTTGAGACAGAGTCTCACTCTGTTACCCAGGCTGGAGTGCAGTGGTATGATCTTGGCTGACTGCAACCTCTACCTCCTGGGTTCAAGCAATTCTCATGCCTCAGCCTCCCAAATAGCTGTGATTGCAGGTGTGTGCCACTAAGCTTAGCTAATTTTTCTATTTTTAGTAAATATGGGGTTTCACTGTGTTGGCTGGGCTGGTCTCCAACTCCTGGCCTCAAGTGATCTGCCCACCTCAGCCTCTCAAAATGCTGGGATTAGAGGTAAGAGCCACTGTGCCTGGCCAATTTTGAGTTGATTTTTAAAATACGGTGTCTAATAAGAGCCCAATTTCCTTCTTGGGCTTGTGGATATCCAGTTTTCCCAACATCATTAACTGAAGAGGCTTTGTGTTCTTGATACCTTTGTGAAAAACCAATTGATAGTAAATGTGTGAATTTATTACTGGGCTCTCTATTCTTTCCCATTGGTCTGTATGTCTGTTTTTATGCAAGTACCATGCTGCTTTTATTACAATAGCTTTGTAGTGTATTTTGAAATCAAGTAGTGTGATGCCTCCAGCTTTATTATTCTTTTTACTCAAGATATTTCTTTGGTAATTTTAGATAGATAAAAGTGGCATTGAAAAATTAGTCATGCTGGTAAGATGCAGAGCAATTGGAGGGGCTACTTCAGGGTGGTAGTTGGGAAAGGCCTTTCTCAGGGGGATGACTTTGGAGCAAGAGACCTAAACCTTATTTGAAGAAGTGGTCAAGGGTTCCTGGAAAAGCCATATCTGAAAGTAGAGCCTAGGCAAATAGGAGAGATTTGGGTGGGAGGGAGGGTATTTTAGAGGATGGTAAATGGTCTTTACTAGGGGTTGGGGCTGGGTGTAAGTGTGGGTTGTAGGTTGCATTCCCTGGAACTTCAGACTGCAGACCCAAAGGAGCTTCTCCTGGGATCCCATCAGTGAGGTTGCTGAGTTCATCTGCAGAGAAGCTCTGCTGAGTTAGGCCAATGAATGTGTGAGCCCAGAGTCCTTTGTGAACTATCCCTGGACACTGGGGCTCAGTTGCTACCCAGTGAAGCCAAAGGAGAGTCAATATGGGGATAGCCTCCAGGGCGTATAATTCCAGGATCCTACAGAAGCTCTTTCCCCAGAATGAAATCTTTTTTTTTTTTTTTGAGACAGAGTCTCGCTCTGTCGCCCAGGCTGGAGTGCAGTGGCTGGATCTCAGCTTACTGCAAGCTCCGCCTCCCGGGTTTACGCCATTCTCCTGCCTCAGCCTCCCGAGGAGCTGGGACTACAGGCGCCCGCCACCTCGCCCAGCTAGTTTTTCGTATTTTTTAGTATAGACGGGGTTTCACCGTGTTAGCCAGGATGGTCTCGATCTCCTGACCTCGTGATCCACCCGTCTCGGCCTCCCACAATGAAATCTTTACCAACTGGCTGCTGCCTGAAATTCTACCATTCTAGCTTCTGCTTTTCCATGGCAAGGCAGCATGGTACAGTATTGTGCAGATACTGCTCTATCCTGCTTACCCTCCCGGGGCTGCTGTAGGTAGAGCAGAATTCAGTGTGCTGAATTTTCACAGGACTGTATCCTGCATGGCAAATACACAGATTCTGTGGTTGGACCCCTGGGTTCCCCTCTTGCCTAGCTGGGAGATCTTAAATATGTTATGTAAGCTCTCTGGGCTTTGGTTTCCTCAACTATAAAATAGAAACATTAATAGACCCTATCTTGTATTATTGTTCCAAAAGAAGATGATGATAAATTCTTAACAAATGAGCTACTACTATTAACAGTATTCTGTTTTGATCTCTGTTAAAATAGCCATTAAGGAGATGGGCTGTCACTCAAGACTAATTATATCTCAGTATAAATTACTTTTTGACATTTGACCAGGAACAGGTTTTGATGGTGGGAGAACAGGCATGCACACCCACACAATTGGTTTGGCTATTCAGGGCCTTTTGTGGTTCCATACAAATTTTAGAATTTTTCCTATTACTGTGAAGTATGCCATTGGAATTTTGATAGGGATTACATTCAATCCATAGATCGCTTTGGGTGGTGTACTAGTTCATTCTCACGCTGCTATAAAGAACAACCTGAGAATAATTTTTGAAGAAAAGAGGTTTAATTGATTCACAGTTCCACAGGCTGTACTGGAGGTATGGCTGGTGATATGGTTTGGCTCTGTGTCCCCAGTGAAATCTCATCTTGAATTGTAATTTGAACTGTAGTCCCCAGGTGTCAAGGAAGGGACCTGATGGGAACTGACTGGATCATGGGGGTGGTTCCCCCATGCTGGTCTCATGAAAGTGAGTGAATTTTCATGCAATCTGATGGTTTTATAAATGGTAGTTTCCCCTGCACTCTCTCTCTCCTGGTGGCATATGAGATGTGCTTGCTTCCCCTTCCCCTTCTGCCATGATGGTAAGTTTCCTGAGGCCTCCTAGCTATGCTTCCTGTTAAGCCTCTGGAACTGTGAGTCAGTTAAACCTCTTTCCTTCATAAACTACCCAGTCTCAGGTATTTCTCTATAGCTGTGTGAAAATGGACTAATACAGCCTGGGAGGCCTCAGGAAACTTATAATCATGGCAGAAGGTGAAGAGGAAGCAGGCACAATCTTTACATGGTGGAACAGGAGAGAGAGAGTGAAGGGGAAGCGCTACACACTTTTAAACAATCAGATCTCATGAGAACTCACTCACTATCATAAGAATAACAAGGGGGAAATCTGCCCCCATGATCCAATCACCTCACAGCAGGCCCCTCCTCCAACACTGAAGATCATAATTCAGTATGAGATTTGGGAGGAGACATAGAGCCAAACCATAACATTGTGCTCCTGGCTCCTCCCAAATCTCATGTCCTTCTCACATTTCAAAACACAATTATGCCTTCCCAAAGTCTTAACTCATTCTGGCATTAACTCAAAAGTCCAAGTCCAAAGTCTCATCTGAGACAAGGCAAGTCCCTTCTGTCTATGAGCCTGTAAAATCAAAAGCAAGTAAGTTACTTCCAAAATACAATGGGGGTACAAGCATTGGGTAAATGTTCTCATTCTAAAAGGGGGGAATTGGCCAAAACAAAGGGGCTACTGGCCCTATGCAAGTCTGAAACCCAGTGGGGCAGTCATTAAATCTTAAAGCTCCAAAATAATCTCCTTTGACTCAATGTCTCACATTCAGGAGACACTGATGCAAGGGTGGGCTCCCAAGGCCTTGGGCGGCTCTGACCCTGTGGTTCTACAGGTTACAGCCCTCACAGCTGCTTTCACAGGCTGGCATTGAGTACCTGTGGCTTTTCCAGTTGCATGGTGCAAGCTGTCAGTGGATCTACCATTCTGGGGTCTCAGGATGGTGGCTTTCTCCTCACAGATCCACTAGGTAGTGCCTCAGTGGAGATTCTGTGTGGCAGCTTCAACCCCGCATTTCCCCTCTGCAGTGCACTTGTAGAGGTTTACCATGAGGGCTCCAACCCTGCAGCAGACTTCGGCTTGGACATCCAGCCATTTCCATATATTCTCTGAAATCTAGGCGAAGGCTCCCAAACCTCAACTCTTGCCTTCTGCACATTCACAGACCCAAGACCATGTGGAGGCCACAAAGGTTTGGGGCTTTCACCCTTTGAAGCAACAACCTGAGCCATACTTTGGCCCCTTTTAGCTACAGCTGGAGCTGTAGCAGCTGGGACATAGGGCACCATGTCCTGAGGCTGCACAGAACAGCAGGGCCTGGAGCCCGGCCCATTAAACCATTTTTCCCTCCTGGGTCTCCAGGCCTGTGATGGGAGGGGCTGCCATGAAGATATTGGAAATACCACAGAGGCATTTCCTTTATTGTCTTGGCTAATAACATTCAGCTCTTCTTTACTCATGCAAATTTCTGCAGCCTTGAATTCCTCCCCAGAAAACTGGTTTTCCTTTTCAGCTGCATGATCGGGCTGCAAATTTTCCAAACTTCTATGCTCTGTTTACCTTTTAAATACAAGTTCTAGTTTCAGGTCATTTTTAATTTTTCACTTATGCAAATGAGCATAGGCTTTTAGAAGCAGCCAGACCCATCTTGACCACTTTTCTGCTTAGAAATTTCTCCCACCAGATACCATAAATAATCTCTCTCAAGTTCAAAGTTCCAGGGATCTCTAGAGCAGGAGCACATTGCCACCAATTTCTTTGCTAAAGCATAACAAGAGTGACCTTTACTTTAGTTCCCAATAAGTTCCTCATCTCCATCTGAGACCACCTCAGCCTGGACTTCATTGTCCATATCACTATCAGCATTTTGGTCAAAACTATTCAATAACTCTCTAAGAAGTTCCTAACGTTCCCACATCTTCCTGTATTCTTCTAAGCCCTCCAAACTATTCTAATCTCTACCTATTACCCAGTTGCAGAGTTGCTTCCACATTTTCAGGTATCTTTATAGCAATACCCCACTTCTGGTACCAATTTTCTGTATTAGTTCATTCTCACACTGTTATAAAGAACTACTTGAGACTGGGTAATTTATGAAGAAAAGAGGTTTAATTGACTCACAGTTCTGCAGGCTGTACAGGAGGCATGGCTGGGAGGCCTCAGGGAACTTACAATCATGGCAGAAGGTGAAGGGGAAGTGGGCACAATCTTCACATGGCAGAGTAGGAGAGAGAGAGAGAGAGTGAAGAGGGGAAGCACTACACATTTAAACAACCAGACCTCATGAGAACTCACTCACTACCATGCAACAGCAAGGGGGATATCCACCCCCATAATCCAATCACCTCCTGCAGGCCCATTCTCCAACACTGAAGATCATAATTCAATGTGAGATTTGGGTGGGGACACAGAGCCAAACCATATGAGGTGGTATAGACATTTTAACAATAGTAATTCTTCCAACCCATAAACACAGATAGAGGTTGGCATATATTATTTTAATATACCTTTTACATTAAATCTTGCCATTAGTTTATATTTTGGCGAGTCTCTTTTAAATAGTAGCTAGGGGGACTCTGTTCTTTTTTTTTTTTTTTTTTTTACTTTAAGATCTAGGGTACATGTGCATAACGTGCAGGTTTGTTACATATGTATACTTGTGCCATGTTGGTGTGCTGCACC
>NW_012121821.1:1948441-1970660 GCF_000951035.1 Colobus angolensis palliatus
CTGCAGCAGCTGACCAGCACTGATTGTCCGGCAGTCCCTAGTGAGATGAACCCAGTACCTCAGTTGAAAATGCAGAAATCACCGGTCTTCTGTGTCGCTCGCGCTGGGAGTTGGAGACTGGAGCTGTTCCTATTCGGCCATCTTGCTCCTGCAACCGGACTGTTCTTTTTCTAAATCCATTTTCACAATCTCTTGAGTTAATATAGTACAAACATTAGGACCATTGGTATATTTGAATTTGTTTAAACTATATCGCTTTGTGCTTTAGATTTTTCTGCTTTTGCAATGCTTTTGGAAAAATCGATTTTCTTTACTTTTTCACTTATTTTGTTCTACTAGTTAGAAAGTCATAACCTCTCTTTTTAAAATGTTGCCATTGGAATTTATCATGTGTAATGAACTTAACAATATCTGGGTTTTTCAATATCTGGATCAACTCAACAAAGTTAGTGTACTTTAGCATTGAGCATCCTCCTCTCAACTTGCATATTTTTGTAATACACTTTTAGTTCTGTTACTTTTTTCCCTTCTCACAAAATAAACACTATTATACTGACTATACATAAAGATAATGACAGTTTGCCTACATGTTTGCTAATTTCTTTGCTCACAATTCTCTTCTGTTTCTTAAATCTCTCTTTTGAGATCATTTTCTTACTCCTGAAGTTCATTCATTCTTGAGAAGTTTCTTTGGCCAATGTCTTTTGAAGGTAAATCCTCTGTTTGTTTGTTTGTTTATCTGAAAAAGATGTTCCTTTTGCCTTCTGCCATGATTGTGAGGCCTCCCCAGCTGTGTGGAACTGTGAGTCCATTAAACCTCTTTTTCTTTATAAATTACCCATTCTCGGGTATGTCTTTATCAGCAGCATGAAAATGGACTAATACACGCCACCAGATTAACACAGCATGAAAATGGACTAATACAGTCACCAGAGAGGACTTTCAACTTTAGGAAAGTGGAGAGTGAACCCCCTCCCCTGTCCACTGCCACAAACACAGTCTATTGCAAACACTGCACCAGAGGATGTGGGAAGATTTGTAGGGAAGGCTTTGTGTGTTTTCACATGGCATAGAGAGACAAAATGGAGAAATGAAAGAAAAGTCACTTATAATTCAACACCAAACCAACAGCACAAGAAACAAATGTGTAGGGTCCTTTTCTCAGTCAGAGTCTTAAAATTAGATCCTTGAACTTCCCTGTGCTGCTAGTGGGAGTGTAAATTAGTAGCCACTTTGGAAAACCGTTCAGCAGTATCTGTAATAGTTGAATACATGCATACCCTATAACTCAACTATGCATACCCTATAACTCAACTACACTGTTAGGTGTACCTCAAGCATGTTCACCGAAAGATATATACTAAAATGTTGCTAGCCACAAGAGAGGAATGAGATATAGAGATATATATGTTTCAGTGTGTGAATCTCTCTATTATATATCTCCATGTTATATATTTGTATACTATATATTATTATATAGAGAAATATAATAGAGATATATTCATACACTGAAATACTATACAGTACTGAGCATTAAAAAGCTACAACTGTACACAACAATATGGATAAACCTCACAAACATAGTATTCAGAGAAACAGGCCAAGCACAAAAGAGTGCATACTATACAATTCCCTTATATAAGGTTAAAAAATCGGCTAAGTAATCTTTGAGGTAGAAACCAGCTGAGAGGATACCTTTCACATGGGCTGTTGCAGTGGTTAGTGACTAGGTAGGAGGGGTCTCAAGCAGAGCTTGTGTAAGTGCTGAAAATGTTCTATTTTTTATTAGATGCTGGTTGCATGGGTGTTGCTGCAGTTTAAATGATGCCACAAAAGTGTTCATTAGAAATGTCACCCACAATGCAACAGTGTTGGAAGGTGTGGCTGAATGAGAAGTAATTTAGGTCATGAGGGCTCCACCCTCATGAATGAATTAATCCTGTTGTTTAGGGCATGTTTTGTTATTAAAAAGGAGTGGCTCTGCACCATGGCTCGTGCCTGTAATCCCAGCACTTTGGGAGGCCACGGTGGGTGGATTGCTTGAGCTCTGGACAACATAACAAAACCCAATCTCTACAAAAAAATTCAAAAATCATCTGGGCATCATGGCATGTACCTGTAGTCCCAGATACTTGGGAGGCTGAGGTAGAAGGAGCCCTTGAGCCCAGGGGCAGAAGTTGCAGTGAT
Source organism: Colobus angolensis palliatus (assembly GCF_000951035.1). Lineage (NCBI taxonomy): Eukaryota > Metazoa > Chordata > Mammalia > Primates > Cercopithecidae > Colobus > Colobus angolensis. The sequence goes on from NW_012121821.1 coordinate 1,950,629, forward strand.
CAATCATTGCATCATTTCACTCCAGCCTGGGCAACAGAGTGAGACTGTGTCTCAAATTAAAAAAAAAAAAAAAGAGTGAGTTAAATCCTTTTCTCTCTCCCTACCCTCTTTGTCATCCCATGTTGGCATGGTGTAGCAAGAAGGACCTCACCAGATGCTGCCCCTCGATCTTGGACTTCCTGGCCTCCAGAAATGTGAGCCAATAAATTTCTATTCATTCTAAATTACCCAGTCTGTGGTATTCTCTTATAGCAGCACAAAATGGACTGAGGCAAGTGTGCTCATTCAGTGAAAATGTTTTGAAACTGCATGCTTATGACTTGTTAACTTTTCTGTGTTCATGTTACACTTCAATAAAAAAAGTTTACTCAGAAACATAGATGCTCCTCCTATAATTTCTAGAGAGATTTTCTCTAAATACAAAATGAAATTCTGCAATCAGCAATTTCTTATTTAGCTCCATGAGTTCCAATCCACTCCTCACCACTCCCACCCCAGATCCCATGCTCTATGTCCTCACTGTTTCCAATAAATGTGTATGTGCAGGCATGCACACACCATGCACACATACATAAACACATGCACATATTTCTTCTTGCTGTCTCTTCCAAATGTGACTTTTGCTATACGTTGCTGGTGCATATGGCACTCTGCTTGGCACTTAGTACATATTAATTCATTTAGTCCTGAGCACTACCCTCTAAGGCAGTCATAAATTTCTCTATTTTATGAAATCTGAGGTCCAGAAAGATGAGATAACTTGCTGCAAATCACAGAGCTAACGAGGTCTCATTGACTTTACAGTCCCTTGCTATTCCTTCACTAAAAATTCCTTCTTATTAAGCAAGAAGATAGCAACTCAAAAGCTAGTAATTTTGAGAGAAATTATATAGTTAGTTCATCTGTCTCCATTTACAGATGAGAAAACAGAGGAAAAAGTGACTGGCCCAAGGTTCCATGCTGAGTGGTCATAATTTCATGTATTAAATATTCACTGTAAGAATTACGTAGGGAAAAATATATAGGTAAAAATGAAGTCTAAAGAACTATAAAAGAATAGATAGAGCATATACAATTTTACAATCTGACTTAAATTTCCTTTGTTTTGCCTTAAGCTTGAACCACAACTGGTACCTTCCTTATACCCAGGCAAGATGGTCCTGCTCTGGGCTTTGGAAGCCCCAACATATCACAAATAATTGTGCACTTTGGTCTCTTGGAATCTGATGCCGAGTATTTGACAATATGACCTGTCACCCCAAACAAATTCTGTTCTCACAACTTGTTCAGGACCCAGGAAATAGATTCTCCATATTTTTGCCCTTTGTTGTGAACAATGACTGATGGTTCAAATGCTGTGAAGGTCTGTGGTTCCTTCTACTTCTGAGATTGAAGTTGACACGACATCTGAATGAAGGAAAGATTGAGGCAGTGGCACCTAGGTTAAGGAGAACACAGTTTTCACTACCTTGTCAAATCCTTCTTTCTTGGCATGAATGTAATAGATTATGCATTTATAATCTATTGATTATGACTAATGAAAAGTCATTTTTGTAGCCCTGAGGGTCCATTTACTTGCCTCATTTTGTGTCCCAAAAGATGGTTCCACAAGTGCTTATAAGTTTTTGTGTATTCACAACAATTACGTATGGTGGTTGAGGAATATTTTATGCCATTAAACAATGCATATTTCTGTTGAATTTGTATGTGTTATGTCTTGACTTGAAATGCACAAAACACTAATTCTTTACATTGGCAATTAATTGACACTGTGTTAGTTAAAATTGGTTTTAGCTAATAAAACTAATAAAATTAATTTTACTTTTAGAAAAGTGTTGAATAAGATTAATTAAGATTTTCAAAAAGTTACTCAACATCACTCACCCTCAGATAATTGCCAATCAAAACCACAATGAGAGATCACCCCGCACCTCTCAGCATGGCCATGATCAAACAAGACAAAACAACAGATAAAAAGTGTTGATGAGGATGTGGACAAATTGGAACGCTTGTGCACTGTTGGTGGAACACAAAATAATATAGCCCCTATGGAAAACACTATAGGGGTTTCTAAAAAACTTAAACATAGAACTACCATATGATCCAGCAATCCCACTTCTGGGTATATATCTAAACTAATTGAAACAACGATCTGAACTCCCATGTTTATTGCAGCATTATTCACAGTAGCAAAGACACAGAAGCAGCCTAAATGTCTATCAGTGAATGAATGGATAAACAAAGTATGGTATATACATACAATAGAATATCATTCAAAGGGAAATCCTGCCATGTGCAACAACGTGAATGAACCTGGAGGGCATTATGCTAAGTAAAATAAGCCAGTCACAAAAGGACAAATACTGCATGATCCCACTGATACGAGGTATCTAAAACAATCAAGTTCATAGAAGCAGACAATAGAATGGTGATTGCCAGGGATAGGGAGTGGAGGTGGGGAATGGGGAGTTGTTTAACCGGTTATAAAGTTTCAGTTATACAAGATAAATGAGTTCTAAAGATCTGCTGTAAGCATAGTGCCCACAGTTAACAATACCGTACTGTGTACTTAAAATATGTTAAGAATGTAGACCTCACATGAAGTGTTCTTACCACAAAAACAAAAAATAAGCAAAATAAAAAATGAATAAAAGGGCACAAGGAAATTTTTAAAGGTGATGAATATATTTATTGCCTTGATTATGGTGATGATTTCCTGGGCATGTGCATATGTCTGAGCTCATCCAATAGTATATATTACATATGTGCAGTCTTTATATGTCATTTATACCTCAATAAAGGATTTTTAAAAATTTTTTGTTTTTTTTAGAGATGGAATCTCACTATGTTGTCCAGGCTGGAGTGCAGTGGCTCTACACAAGCACAATCATAAGGTACTGTAGTCCTCAGCTCCTGGGCTTATGTGATCCTCCTGACTCAGTCTCCCAAGTAGCTGGGATTACAGGTGTATGCCATTGCACCTGGCTTAAGAAAATTGCTTTTAAAAAGATTTTCAAAAAGTTAGATAAAAACTCAGCTTTTCTCAAATAAGTATGATTTAAAACTTTATTATCAATTATAATTTATATTTTGCTTTTTAAATTTAAGAGATAATGTTGAGTGTTAATGGTGACAACTTTTCAATTTATAAATTAAAAATAATTTGAATTATATTTAACATTTACTTTAACATACATTTTGATGAAAAAGTCCAAATTTTCTATATGTTGAACATGATTTTACTTATATTTTAATCCTTCATATCATTGCCATCAACTGAACATAGATTTTACTTAAAGGTAAAGACCATCAATTTTATGAAATTCATACGTAATAAATTATGAATTATGTATGTTTTCATTTTATTACGCACCTGAACATCATTGGCCATCAATAGAATACTCATACCTGACCAATAATAAAAAAATTTACTCTTTTGCTATTGTACTGACTTTTCATCATTAAAAGACATATGTTTATCCATATTTTAAAATTTTGTTCTTATGAAGTAATATTTGTCAAATGTTATGAAAATAAATTTGTGAAACAGAAAAAATGTTTTATGTAAAAGTCTGTGAGCTTGATTTAAAACTTTAAAATATTTATTTATAAGGTATAAGTGCCTCTATCTTGCTTGCTTCAGGGCCTGCAAAATGTTAGTGCCAGGTCTGACCACAGCTCTCTTTCACTTAGGGTTCATGTAACCAATGAAGAGCTTTGGGTCTTATCAGATGTCTTATCTTTTGCCACTGTGGCATTGTTTGGCTGTCTGGCAGGTATCAAATCAATGTTCCTTCAATTCTCCTTGAATTGTAAATTACTACTCATTTTGTTCTCTCTAAATGATGGGTCTTTCTTTGTGAGAGGCTGTTTTAGTGGCAACAGGAAAAACTTCACAATCGAAGAAAATGGATTAACATAAAGTGCTTTGTGTGGGTACATACCCAAAAGAATTGAAATCAATATGTTGAAGAGATATCTGCACTTCCATGTTCATTTCAACATTATTCAAAATAGCCGAGATATGGAAGCAACCCAAATGTTCGTTAATGGATGATGGATGAATAAAAGAAGAAAATGTGGAATATATACACAATGGAATACTATACTGCCTTTAAAAAGAAGGAAACCCTACCATTTACAACATGGATGACCCTGGAAGGCATTATGCTAAGTGAAGTAATCTATGCACAAAAAGCCAAATACTGTATGATTTCACTTATATGTAGAATCTAAAAGAGTTGATCTCACAGAGACAGACTGTAGAATGGTGGTTCATAGAGGCTCTGGGTTGGGGAGGTATGGGAAAAGGGGAGAGGCTGGTCGGAGGGTACAAAGTTTCAGATAGAAAGAATAAATTTTAGAGAGATCTACTGTACAGCATGGTGAACATGTTTATAATAATGACATATTTCAAAATTGGTAATAGAATAGATGTTAAATGTTCTCACCACAAGAAAATGATAAGGTGTCATGGTGATAGATATGTTAAATAGTTATGATTTAGTCTTTCTACAATTTTATATATATCAAAACATCACATTATACCCCATAAATATGTACAATTATAATTTGTCAATTTAATTAATTAATTAATTTTTAAAAGGTGCTTTGTGGTTTCATTAGTCTGTTTGAATCCTTGTTTTCTCCTTCCTCCTCACCCCTCTTCTTCCTTTGCCCCTCTCATTTCTCTTTTTCTTCTTGTTCTGTTTCCTCTTCCTCCTCCTGCCTTTTAGTGAGGAAAGACTCTCCTGGTAGCTGTGTTACTTCTCAATTCCCTCTTCCCTCTTCATCGATGCCTACTTTTCTCAAAGCCGAAGTGTCCAATGTTTTTTGAATCTGACTTTCTGCCAGAATTCTTTGAATAGATCAACCCCTTTTATGCTCTAACATTTTAAAACTCATTGGTATAAGAGAGAATTGGAGGATCTTAAGTATAGTGGTTTCCTTACAATCAACGAAAAATGTTATTCCAGTTGACAATATTTTAAGTCCAGTCATGATGGCAGTTCTCACTTTCACATAAATATTATAGGGACATACTAGGCTTAATATCTGGGTGATGAAATAATCTGTACAACAAACCCCCACAAGTAAGTAAACACAAGTTTACTTACACAACAAACCTGCACTTGTACTCCTGAACTTAAAATAAAAGCTCAATAAATAAAAATAAATATCATAGGAATAAGTAAAGAATCTGAAGTACTATCATTGCCATTTTGCCATTTCTACTGGATTTCTAGATAAGAGTCTTATCTCAATATTTTGCCCTTCATTAATTTTCTATCTATTTGGCTTGTCCAGCAAATGGAGAGGAAGTGTGTTTCCCACAGGGTGCTAAGACAAATGGTCTCTCATTTGTTGCTGTCTTACTGACCCCACATTCAGCAAATTACTCTCTGTTGGGGGAGATGGTTGCCAAGATAGGCAGTCTAGACTATAATTAAAAGTAAGATATTTTTTCACTCCATAAATTTAACAGTCTGCTTCTTGAAACCATCCTGTTTCTCCTTAATTTGGCTCTAGGAAAATAGCCACAAGTGACATGTGGTTCACTGTGGTTTCCTCAGACATTGTGGCTGTCCTCATTTGCTGTGTTATGGTTCGTAACAGTTCCAGACCCAGAGACTGAATGATGGTGGTGGTATCAGAAACGTTTAATGGCTGGAACCCCATGGAAGTAAATTAATAACATGTATTTGACAAGAAGTGAAATGTCTTGGAAGTTGCTAGGGCTAAACTACCAAAGTTTCATCTTATCCTTATTTAGAATTTAATGGAACAATTTAGAATTTCAAAAGCACTGGGTGCTTTCTCAACTATTTAACTCTGCCCTGAGTTAGCAGTAATGTAAAATGGGTTCTGCAATGAAGAATTTCAAGTACCCATAAGCAAGTGCAGAGTTGCAAAATCCTTCCAGAGTGTTGATTTATATTTGTGTAGCCTCACAGCAGACATAGAGTTAGCAATGTATCTATGGTATTTATCCCTTCCATTCAATTGCAAACCCCTCTTGTTCATGGCTGTATCATGAAGCCAGAGTCCTTAGAAAGTAATTAGGGAACAAGAGGTCTGGGGATGATCCGTGGTGTAGTCTTCCTCCCAGTTCCACCTGCATGATTGCTTAGTAATCTTAGGCTATAACTCATTTTTCCCTTGGAAAATGATCACATTTTGTTGTCTTGGGAGGCATAGCAAAGCTCCTGTCACATGTTAATGTAACAGAACCTGAAGGACCTTGGGCTCTGAGCCTGCGTAATTCCTGATTATGCTGGGCACATCTTGTCACTTTTGCCTTTGAAGGGAGGGAGCAAGCCTGGTGTTGCCCACTCTCCTCCTTTGGAATAATAAAAATGGTAATGGTGATAACCACAGTGACAGCTAATGACGCTTTTGTATTATATGCCAGACACTGGGGTAAATGTGTCATATAAAGTATCTCACTTTTTCCTCCCAACTACACCATGAACCTTATAATTCTTAGCTCCAACTTACAGATGAAGAAACAGAGGTAGAGAGAGTCTAGTGGCTTAGTTAAGATCTCCTAGCTAAGGAGTGCTTCCAGGACCCATGTTCTTAGTCTTTTCTCTCTTCTGGGGCAAATATGTTAGATCATCTATTATAAAGCAACAGAGGAGATCAAGAAATACTCCAAGGCGGAGTTTGTTGCCCTTGGAGTCCTTAATCATTCTTTCAAACCTTCCAGTTGGCATGGCTCTCTGCTTATAAAAAGATGTTTCATTTATTGAAACGTGACTTCAGAAGTCTTATGAGTGCAGCCAGCACACACTGGGTAACAAGGAGTTAAAGTGCTTACAGTCCTTCCTGTTCGAGTCCAGCCAGCAGCAGTTTATCACAAATACAGGCCTTTGATCTTGACAGCTTTCCTTTTACTCAGGGGGAGCAGGGAGTGTTTGACATGGGGAAGCAGGGAAGACTACAGAAAAAAAGGTTCTTGTTTGATTCCTGGGTGGGTCGCCTCCTTCTTGGCATATCTCCAAGAAGCAAGTCTTTTCCCACCCTAAAATGTCAAGGAAATAAATCTCTCTCCCATACGACAGACCTGGACAAAGCCCCAGGGCAGCCAAGAGTCCAGAGACCTGGGTGTCGGGGAGGCTGGAGTGTGCCTGGAGATGGCAACCCAGTCCTAGGCCAGAGCTGGAGACAGAGGTGTCAACATGATGCAGGGAAGAGATGGTTGATGTCAACGAGCTATCTGACTCTAGGGGGCAGAGCCAGGGTAGGGACCCATAGAGAAATCTGTGCCCTGAGATTGGCCATCTGGAGAAAGAAAGCTAAGAGAAAGAGAAATTTGGGGAGTATTTGAGGAGGGCAACCTGAGAGGCAAGCACGAGGGAGGCTGAGCCCAGGCGCCCAGAGTCCCAACAAGGCTCTCCGGGGCAGACCCCGAGGGAAGAATGGAAGTGTTACGAACACAAGCCAATGAGAAACAGCCCCAGCATTCGGAGAAGGGGAACTGAGGGTTGGGGGCAGGCAGAATGAGGTCTCTACTGTGGACACTTGTGGTTTCTTGTAGCCCAAGATGCGTTGGCTGTCATTCTGGTAACTGTGTTCAGATTCGTCTGTGGAATTTAACCCATGCCATCTGAATGAGGTGATCCACCTCCCCAGCTCTGGTCAGTGCCTGGGGAGTCAGTGCCTGTGATCCCGTTTGTCACAATGATTGGTGCAGGGAAGGCTGAGGATGCACCAGGGCAAGTGAGGAGCAAGGAGACTCTGGCTGGGGCTTGAGACAGGCATTCATCTCCTCGGACCTGAAGTTGGGAAGAGGTAAATGCCGAGGACATTGTGTCTTTTGGGACTGTAATGGGAGAAGGACTCTGTTAGATCTGATGATTGTTTACATATGTACCTTCTTCCCCCCCACCCACTTGCTCTTGACTGCCCTGATGTTGAGCTTGGCCATGTGACTTGCTATCTGAGTAGTCCCTAAATTTGGGCTCGTCCATATAACTTGCCTTGGTCAGTGAGATGCCAGCAGATGTAAGGCAGCAGAGGCGTGAAATGTGCTGGTGCCGTTAGGCTTGCTCTTTGTGCTTCTACGGTGGTTATGAGAAGAGTCTCTCAGGGTAGCTCCTGCCCTCTCAGCCAAACCTTAAGATGAATTCCCAACCAACCTTGAGGAGCCAAGCTTAGCAAGAGCCTCATGTGAAGCAGAGCCACTCAGAGTCTCACTGTGCCAGCCCTCCCACAGGGTCGAGTAAGCCCAGTTGACATCAGCTGTCTGGCAGATGTATGGGAAAGATATGCTCATTGTCAAATGCCTCTGCTACTTTGTGGTTGCTGGTTAGGCAGCATCATTCTGATAATAGCTAATTGATACAGGCTCTTTCAGAATTCCGCCAACAGGGCCGTGACAGATTAAGAAATAGAGAGACAGAAATAAGTCACAGTGACATCATTTGAATGCCTCATCAAACTGCTGCTAAAGTCAGACTACTTCTTGCACTTTCCCAGTCTGTGAGCCCTTCTGTTAAGCCATCTCAGTCAGATTTTTATCATTGGAAACAGTCCCTGATTGGACTGGATATTGACTAAATGTGAAAGGGATCTATATGCCCCTGCAACTCCTGCAATGCAAACACACACAAAATATATATGTATGTATAAATAGAGATATCTGTTATATGAAGAAGGAGTAACAGACAGGAAATTGGAAACCAAACAACAGGAGGAGGAAGGGGTTTATGCTTAGTTCCCTGGAAACGGATTCTGAGATGGAAATTTACATGCAGTTGCAGGACCAATATCTGTGAGCAAGTGAAAGAAGCAGAATGGGGCAAAGGGAGAATCTGCATTATAACACATTTTGCACCAGAGGCCTCAGTGAATCTCATGGGGAATTCTGGAACTGAACTGGCCCCTCAGACTTGTCCCCATAGAGGTAAAGAAGCCAGATCTTTGTACCCACCCCACTGGCCAGGCATTGGATATGAGCTGGCCCCAGTGAGACATTGCAGTCTTGGACAAGGCAGCTTCCTTCAGCAGAAGGCAATTGTTAGAAACGCAGCTGTGAGATGTTGCAACCAACACTCCTGGAAGCAGAGGGACTGAAAGCCTTGGTCCTGAAGCGGGTGGTGATCTAGTTTGGGCACCCTAGCATCCACCACAAGGGCCACCTGATGCAGAATTGGGAGGGTTTCTGGCTGAGATTATCTATCAGGTTACAGCAGGATATTAGCCCAGCAGTCGTTTGACCTACTTCCACTTTGCATTATCAGCAAGGAAGGAATAATCGGTCAGTCAAAAAGTACTTATTTTATATGCAGACAGTAAAAAGAGCCCCACATGTATATAATCAGAGAGATAAGAATGGTGGTAGCAGTTCTTTCCCAAAAGGATTAATGGAAATTTGTCATGGAAAGTCATTTCATAATCAGTCAGTTTTTGACTTCTCACAAAGGTGATGGTGGACTAGAAGGACTGGCTGGTTCTCCACTGTACAGGTTGATTTGGCGATGGCACAGATGAACAAATCCTTTTCCATGCTACCAGGTATCCCACAGTCCCAGATGCTGGTTTGCTTGCTAAGGGAATCACGTGTACAAAGTTCAAGGGGTTCTCTTGCTGCCAGGGCTGGTTGGTACTCACCATGCTGGGAAATGGCGGGCAGGCAATCTCCTCCCTTAAGTGTCTTTGTCGCCCTTGGGATGTCTTTGTTCACTCTATTCCATTTTTCCCATAGTCTACAAAGCCTCCTGAGTGCCAACCAGAGGGTGAGGAGGAGCCCCTTTACCTACAGCTCTTCTTGCTGAGAAATTCTGCTTCTTGACTTTTCAGCACCCTTCTGTGGATATGTGTTACTTACAATGCCTACGATATTTGGGGTGGAAGGGGTGGAAACAGGGAAAGTAATAATATTGGTGACACATCGTAAATCCACAGAGACAGGGATGCTGAAAGTGGCAGAATTAAGGACTTTGGAAAGCACACAAGGTCAGCTGTGAAGAGGGCACCATTGTGAAACACTCAAGGACTGTTTTCTTAATCCTGGTGTGCAATATGGTACAGAGAGCATTCAGGAGTTACACCATTAGAGCCCTGATTTCACATGAGTTTAGTATTTCATGCTAATCGTTTTGACATTTCCAGACATAGGCTAATATTGGTCCCCATTCTACAACAGCCTATTTCCCTCTTCTCCACATGAAAGGCAAAGCTGTTGAGTGTTCCATCCCTGTTGGGTCTGGAGTTTTACCAACTGTTTGTTTTAAGTGAAGTATGATTCCTGGGTATGGAGGAGAACTACAATCTTTCTTTCTAGCTGGTCCTTTTTCTGAGACTAGGTCTGGGGAGTTAGGAGTTGGAGAGAGACAAATTATGTTGTGAAGGGAAAAAGTATTTTATCACTCAGATTGAGGGGAATTGATTAGCTTTATAGAGGCAGGATTTGAAGTGCCCTTCTCTTCATCAGAGCATGAAATGATATTTATAAGGGTTTTAGTACTCACAATCTTGATATTTTTGTATTATTTTATTGTTATGGATGTCATCTAGAAAAATAAGTGACACTCCTTATTTATCACACCCCACTAAAAACTCTAAAAATAGAGTTCCATCATGATAAGAAAAAGGTTCATTTTTCCCAAGAAGTACATTTATTTATAGATATTTTGATATTTTGCTGTGATATCAGTTATTTTGGAAAGGTTACAAAAGCATATAAAACTGTGGTCAAAATGAGCTTTATTCTGAATTACCAAGAGTTGTTATGAAAGCCTTGTGTTTCATGAGATTTTGCATTTGATAAAATTCACCATCTTTCGTAGTAAGAAATCTTAGCAAACTTGGGATTAAAGACTTCTCTCTCTCTCTCTCTCTCTCTCTCTCTCTCTCTCTCTCTCTCTCTCTCTCAAACTCCATAAAGGGTAGCTAAAATAAAACCACAATAAAAAATATGTGTATTGGTGAAATAGTAAAGCAGACTGCTAAATTGAAAATAAGACAATGCTACCAGCTACCATTGCTATCAGGCAACATGGAGAAGGTCCTAGCCATTACAACAATATAAGAAATAGAAATGTATGCTTATTTGAAATAGCACACTGTCTATCTGGAAAACACAGGAAGTGCAAGTGAAAAAACCTTTAGAGCCAGGAAAATAGTTCATCAAGGTAGTCATATATATGCTATCTGGGGTATATAGTGATGCTCAATTAGAAAATAAAGGAAAGTAAGGCCCTATTTGCAGAAGGAACAAAAATTCTAAAGTACATAGCAACAAATTATCAATAAATAGGTAAGGCCTATGTGAAGAAAATTATAACACTTTACTAAAGGACATGCTAGAAATCCTGAATAAAGTCAGAAGCTTATCATGTTCTTTGATGGGAAGACTCAACGTGAAAAGATATCAATTCTCCCCAAATTAACCTGTTAATTCAGTGAAAATCCAATACAAAGAAGAAGCATTTCTGATGGCAGAAGGAAAAGGGTTTTGGCTTATAAAGGAAGAACCCAAGTCCACAGACCTTTTGCAGGTAGTGTCAGAACCCAGCTCCAGTTCCACTGGAGTTGACAATGCATGTTTGAGGTACTAAGTGCAGCAAAGCTGCTGGCCTGCCAGGGATGTCACGAGGCCGGAAGATGCCGCTCACAGTACAGGAGCCGAAATCTCCTCTGCTGATTAAACTGAATTATCTGGGACAGTTAGGATCAGACCTACCATTAGTACTTGTATTTATCACAAGAGGGGAAAGGATCCCAGGGAGGGAAAAAGAAAATTTGCTTTCTTGATAGCAAGACAGGATATTTTCTTTGAAAAACTGAAAAGTGTACGGCCTTATTTTATTCCCAAAGCTGATGAAGTAGACAAATTCAATTGTATAGTCATAATCATAAGGATGATTAAGGAATTTACTAACTTTCTTCTTTCAGAAATTATCCCCTCTGTGTAGAGACAACGTATGACTCTGTACATGTTCCCTGTCCTTAATTAGATCCATGAGATCTTTGACAGTGTGTACTTTGAGTCCTTCTTTTGGAAACATCGATAGATGCTAAATACATTTTAAGCTGTAAAATGTCCAAAAGAAGAAAGTCCAAAGGATGGTCCAAGAGTATCAATGGAATCAGTTATTATATTTATTCATCCACTTACAATTGTTTTTGAAAAGTTCGGGAGAGCAGAATAGATGCCAGGAAATTGGAAAAATGCAGCTATGGTGCAAATCTTCAAATGATGTGGGTTGAGCAGTCCTTTCAAATTACTCTCCCTCACTGTCAGTTTGGAAGATTTGGGAATAATTGTATAAAGCTGAAATATAAAAAGAGAGACACACAAAAAAGTTTAACAAAGCAATTTGAACTTGAATACATGTCTATAATAAAGGGATAAAGAGTGGTCCGCAGATGATCACTGTGCTCTGCTCAAGCATATTGCCTGCCAGGACCCCACACAACTTCATTTATCAAATTCCTTAAGCTTGAAAGAGCAGTTGTGATGACTTCACTTTAGCCTAGTTTTGAACACAGTGAAAAAGATCAAGGGGTTGGGGTGTGGGGAGCTGGGCTATAGCTATCTCCAGAAGCAGCAATGCCAGATCATTTGGTGAGGCTTTATATCATTTTGAGTGATCAGGAGGGAGAAATGCCAGAAGATTCTGCAGTCTGGAAAAAGTTTCTGTAGATTGGGGGTTTGGGAGGCACCAAAGACCCCAACAAAGATCTAAGAAGTGAGACCGACAGGAAGTAAGGAAATGAAACCCCTGCCAACAAAAAATTCAAACTGAGTCATCAGGGAAAATAGTTCTTTACAGGGTCTAGAGTAATCTGGAAAACCACAGTGACATATGTGATGTCATGAAGATAGTGACAGCAAATTAGATATGTAATCAGTATGTCTCTTCCTCGAGCTGCTTGTCTAATGTAAACCTTGAAGTCTGTCACCCGGGGGCAATCAGGGGTCATGTTGTTTTGGGCTCACAAAGGGATGGCTCTTCCTTTTTCCTATCCCTGCTGCTCTCTCCTGGCAACCAGATGCATACTCAGGTTCATTTAGGCTCAGATTTTAGCCTTTTCCTTCTGGTGAGAAATCTTAGAAGATATGACACTCCCTTGTTCCGCATAGTAGTTTGTGGAATCTGATGGGAATGTTTGCAAGTGTCCAGAGACTTTTCTCCCTCCTTTCCTCCTCCTGACCACCAGAAGAGAGGGTTGAAAAAGCAGAATGATTTTTTTTCAATAACCTTCTTTTAGAAATCACATTCACGGCTGGGTTTGCCATTCGTTTTTGCACCAAGACCTTTATGAAGTGGAAATGGCTGAACTCATTTGGCAGGACTCTCAAGTGCAGACGGCCAGTTCCCAAATCCCCGAGGTGTGAGGGCTGGGTTCTTTTCAATAAACATTCCTGCACTTGGCCTTCAACTCCAGCCCCCTGTCCCTGCCCTCCCAGCGCCTGGAGCTTTCCACCTTGGCTCTGGCTCCTCTGAGCCTGGACTCAGCCTTCCAATTCCAGGTTGACCTTGGCTGAGCGCCCCATATGCTCATTCTTCTTGTAAAAGTAGAAAATCTCAGGCACAGATTTCTGCACTTGGCCCCTCTGCAGAACTTTTTAGTACTCAAGGCACACGCAGCCCCAGCTGACACCGAGTGAAAGCAAGAGCACTTGCTTCGCAGAAGTCTGTGTTTACTGAATCTGATTTGGCCTTTGGCAACCCTGCTGCTGAGTCCATGCTGAGAGAAGCTAGAGCTGGGCCAGGTTGCAGGTCTACCCCGGGCTTGTTTAGTACCTGCGGGCATGGAGGATTCTCTCTGACCTTCTCAGTACACACCTCATCTCCCACCCTGCTGGACAAAACCGGGTATTCTCCACCATCATTGTGCTCTTAGGCATTCTGTCTGGGATGGTTGTGAAGATTCAATGAGATCACTGTTTATCTCAGTGGCTATTAAAAATGTATTAATTGATCATTAATTGATTTAGCCAAATCAGATAACATTGATAAGAAAATATAGTGGTGAGAGCAAATTAGAGAAATAGTCAAGCTAGGAATATTTAGATACCTGGTTTCTGCCTTGGATTTTAGACTATGGCAAAATCCTCCCATAATCCAGGGGTAGTGGGCCATGCCTTATTGTCAGAGAGAAGTGGGTGGGGACTTAGAAAAAACTCCAGTCGTTGTCATCTGACATACCTGTGATTAAGGAGAGCTCTGCAAATTTCTAGCTGTTGACCCTAAAATCTTTGAGCCTTGGTTTCCTCTTGGTAAAATAAGGACCACATTTTCTACCATATGAAGGAATTGAGATTATTAAAAGAGATAAAGTTCGATTGTCCTTGTCTTGACTCCTGCTGCCAGTACTCTCCTTGGTCCTGACAAAGATTTCCCCAAATGCTGGCTTTTCATGACTTCCCAACAAACGTGGTGAATGACGTGTTCTATACACCTGTTCTCTGTCTCCAGGCTAACCTATGTGGTCTCCAGCTTTTCTTCCTAATCTAATCAATCATTTGCTCATGTTCAGTGTGACATGTTATATATTTACAATTAAAGATTCTAGACTAATTTCATGAAGAATCTGGAATGTTCCTTGAGATCTTTCTTGGATAAATTCACCTTTCTTTGATACCTTAATTGCCATTATCATTAGTGTCAAGGATGGCAAATATACATTGTACCTGTTGCCAGCACACTTTTCTGAGTCCACAGCAGGCATTACTAATTGAACACAGTGCGTTTTCTCATGAACAGGGACAGAGTCTCAGAGTCACTTTGAGCACATCGAGCGAGCAATGATTCTCATTGAATTGGAGCAGTGCATTGGGGAAAATCCATTAGCCATCTCTCTACCCATTTGACTTGTTACCTTTCTTGGACTTGTGAATGTGTTAATATCCTTGTAGTCATCTGCGCTTCTCCTGTCTGCTCCATTAAACGGAATACACATATGTAATTTGCCAAGGATTCTGCCCCTTATCTTGAGTACAACTCAATCTAAAAAGCAAAGACATAGCTAATAGCTCTTGCCTTGTAGTCAAAACTAGGGTCTGTCACTGCAGGTTGTGGGATGAAACAAAACTATTTTTATTATCCTTTTTTCTAGTTAATCCTAATTATTTCCCATGACATTAAATAAGTAATCCTTAAAAACATGGTATTTCATGTCTGTACGAATAGTCTATCATATTGATAGACCACTGTTTATTTGATAATTCCCTGGTGTTAAACTCTAGGCTGCTACCAGTGTCTGGCCATAAAAAAAAAAAAAAAATAACATCGTGTGGTGAATTTCTTTGTACCTATTTGTGTGGCTGCATCTCCAATTATTTTCTTAGGGTAGATTTCTCAAAATTATAAATAATTGTGTCAAATGGTAAGAACAGCTTTAAGAATTTTGATGTATTGTTTTCTGGAAACGTTGAGACAATCTTTAAGAGTATGTAAAAGGATAATATTAATAATCACTAACCCTTGTGGACCTCATCTTTGTGCCAGGCACTGTCCTAAGAACTTTACATACATTAACTCATGTCATCCTCACCATGACCTTATTTCACAGCTGAGGAGACTCAAGTCATGCTGGCATGACTTGAATGCAGTCTTTTCAGAGGCAGAAGGATAGCTGAGTGATGTTGTTCAGTCTCTTGAGCCCAGTGAAAACTTATAAAGAACTCAGTGTATTTGGTGCAGAGTAACTGAAAGATTTGTTACAGCCTTACATACATGAGGTGACAAAAATGTCATTATTAACAATAACAAGAACAACAACAACGGTATTTATCAGGAACAGGCCTACCTATTTTCCAAGAAAACTCATCAGTGGTCTGAGATGGCTGTTGTCAGTCCTGTGGCGGAAATATATGTGCAGACTCATTAGCGCTTAGCAGCACAGGTGAGCAAGAACTGGTTATTCCTAAACCCTAAGCTGGGAAGCAGCTCTGATAAAAGAATAATTAATTCAAAGCAATCCAAAATGTGCCAGCTTGGACCACAACACTGTTTAATGTTGTTGTCAAGAGTGGTTCTAACTCTTTTTTTTTTTTTCAAAATAATATTAATGGTAATTTCAGCTGTTAGAAGGGACCCAATGAGAATTTATTTCTCCCACTTCTTGAAGTCTACAGTTTTGAATACCTAGTCATGGGAATTCCTGATTAGCAAAGGGCTTTTTTTTCTTCTTTTGTTTCTAAGGCAACTGGTTGATTTCCTTAAGGGTTTTACTTTTATTCTTGTGATTTCTCAACATTAGAGAATGGCCAGAGTGGCATGGGGGTGGGAGGTTGTCGAGGAGGAAGCTTGCCAGGTTGAGCAAATAAAATACAGGACACCAGTTAAACCTGAATTTAAATAATCAGTGAATAATTTTTAGTATGTCCCAAGCAATGTTTGAGACATACTTACACCAAAAATTTTACTCATTGTTCGTCTGAAACTCAAATTTATCTGGAGATCTATATTTTACTGGTACCACATTGGAAGGAGGTAGGTGAGGTGGCCCTAAGAAGGGCCAGGACAAAGAGAGGAGACAGGTATTTTAAAATAGTAACAATCTTGGTCCTTTCAGATTGAAAAAAGATGCACGAACAGTGTCTGCTGTTGGTACCAATACCAATACCGGGGTCCTTCAGGGTTCTGGAACTGCTGGTTTCCTGAAGAACATGCTGTTTACTGACTGAGGCTGTCCTGCTGCCCCAAGGGAGTTTCTCAAGGTTGCAGAGGTGCTCTTAGCACTTTCCCTGGAAATCACATAACTTCAGATAAATATTAATATTCACTTGATCTCAGCAGTCCAAGTACCTGGATGAAGGAGGTTTAGAAATGACCTCAGTGCTAACTCTTTGCAGGGGATGGAAATCATGGGGTTTTCTCATGACAGCAGAACTCAGATACAGACCTTAAAAGTAATTAAGTTACAAAATTTAAAGCCAATGCTGTTTATTTTTACAGAGGGAGTTCAATGACTTGCCCCTGTTTTCTTGGCAGATTGGTCGTTGAGGGAAGAAATAATGAAGCCCCATTTGGTCATCAAAAAGGGACTTTTCTCTCTTTTAAAAAAATGTTATCATTATTTAATTAGAAATTAAAACACATTTATAATTGGAAAAATTAAATGTGTTAATCATAAGAAATCTTAAAATGCAGGAACATATAAAGATGAAAAAAAAAATCAGTCCAAATCCATATGCCCCAGAGAAAATCATTGTGAATATTTTCCTGTATTTTTTTTCTGGTCTTTTATGTGTAAATATTTATGTAATTGAGATCATACTAAACATATAGCTTTGTATCCTACTTTTTATTAATATATTCTAGGCATTTATCTATGTTATTAAACATTTTTCTGCAGATTGACTGAATAAAGCCTCATTGTTTCAACATACCAGGACTTACTTGATCCTGTGCCATTGATGAATTAGGTCCTTCCAGTTTTTCTCTCTTCAGATAATGGTCTGTGGATCATCTTTTATATCCATTTTTATGCATTTCTGATTACTGACTTAAGAGAGATTCTTGGAAGTATAATTGTGGTTATGTCAAACTCTTTTATAAGAGGCATTTCTCCCTTGAGTCTTTGTTTTCCCAAAATTCTGTGGATTGGTCCTCTCCATCTGATTAAGTTGCTAGAATCAACAGGATAGAAAACATGGCCTCTCACAGATTTCTGGGTTTTCTTTGATCTCAAGAGCATGTGCTGTGTCAAGCAAGACTGGGTTTCCAGGCTGGTGCTCTCAGGATCTGGGCTATGACTCCCAGCATCGCCTTGGTAACAATGGTATCATTACCATGACTCCCAGCATCGCCTTGGCAAATACCTTCCTGAGTTCAGCCTGGGCAGAAGGTGGCACATCCTCCCTCCTCCCCAGCCCTACACTGCCTTCCAGCCTTGGCCCAGACAGCAAGACAAGCACTTCCTCTCTGTTTTTGTGATGCTTCTAGTGGCACAGTTAGCCTAGGGGCTCTGTCAGCTCAGGAGCCACAAGCCCAGACTCGGAGGGATTTGGGTAAGAACGCCAACGGGACAAAGCTGATGGGGAGGGGTGAGGAGAACCTCGTTAATGTGAATCCCCTGCTCAGCCCTAGCCTTCGGCTCCGCTTTCCCCTCAGAACCACAAGGAATGAACTGCCTGCTCCTCTTTACACAGCCTCCACATGTTGCTTTGGACAGGCATCCTCAATGTGGCCTTGCCCCACTCTGAGAGTAGTGGAAACAGAAGTTAGTCTCATATTCTCACCTCCCTGAGCACAGGGAGGCTTTCTAAGGGTCTGTATCTCTAACAAAAATGGGAAACAGGCAAGGCATAAGAAGCCTTCCCCTTCACCCCGTTTCCTCCTTTTTCCCTTAGACCACCTAGTCAAGGAGAATTACTCCCCTAGAGATAATAACAGCACTACGGAGACATGAAGACCCGAAGTCACCTACAAGGCTGGTTGGGGAAAATCCAGACTCTAATGTCTTCCTGGTGTCTCCTCGCAGGAGTGGGTGGGGTATGTCGGAATGAAGGGGCCAGGAGGGAAGCTGAGGCCTGGGCTATAGAGGTAAGAGGCTCTGCCACGAGGGTGGAAAAGGCTGGTGTTGGGGATTATCCTTTTTGGTGCTTTCCTGCTCTTTCTTTCCTTCGCCTTCTCTGCCTGTCCTGGTGGGTGTAGACCTGAGGGGCAGCGTTCCCAGACAGCTGCATAGAACACTGCACAGAGGGAAGGCAAGGCAAGAGTCAGGAGATGGGGTGGCAATTTCACACATTAGCAGTCTGGGAGGAGTTCCTTCTAGAACTCAGCAGAGCAGACACACAGGTACTTAGTCATTATTGCTGTTATTACACACGGAATAGGTGGAAGACATTGCTTGTCCCCCTTCATGGATGGAAATATCAGTTCCTGCCTGAAACACATATCCATAATGGGCTTGAGGGAGAACTAGGAGGAAGATGGCAATGATAAAGAGAAAGATGATAGCAAGTTTTTTCTGTGCCAGGCAATGCGCCAACACTATAAATAAAAGTCTTTACTTATCATCCCTACCACAACTCTGTGCAGTGGACGTGGTTTTTACTTTGCAGATGAGAACGTTGAAACACAGATTCAAACAGACTTGCCTGAAGCCACTAACTGGTAAGTGCAAAAATAACTTCCAACCCTAGACAAGACCCATGCACAGTGTCCCTCCATGACATTAGATTTAGCAGCTCCTCGCAAAGCAGGAAAGCCAGGCGTGGCAGAGGTATATGAAAATGAGGAAGACACTACCTTTACTTTTCAAAAGGTTGTGGTCCACTGATGGTTCCAGACTTTCTCTTCATTTTCATTTCCTCCCTGCATTGCATCCATCCATTTGACATCAAAGCCCCTTCTCAGGATTTGAGAGCCTTATCATTTGTTTTTCTCCACTGGGTCACTGTCTTCTCCAAGGAGGCACCGAGTCCCTGGTCACTTGTCCAGTGCACTCGTTGACTTTCCAGAGGGCAGGGTGGAGACAAAGGCAAACACATAGAGAATTGCCATGTGGCCTTCCAGTGTAGGGTCTGGTTTTCTTCAGATGTAGAGTTTGGCATTCAATCCATGGACATTCATGCTTCTGTGAGAAGTTAGGATTCCTCTGGGCACCTCAGCAAGACTTGCTCTCCTGCTTCCTACAGTACCACAGTCAGACATACCCCTCTGCAGCTTGGCCTATGATTTTCATTCTTTGAATATCAACCCTAAGAATTTCACAGCCACATTTTTAACTATCTAACAGTGTCTCCCTGACACAGCACATCTGTCCAATACATAGCTGCTTCCCTCGGCCTCTTCTTCCTTTTCAAGCTTCCCACATGGGTTATTCTGCAGAGTGAGATAAACTCAGTTCAGTTATTTCTCTGTCTCAACTCTTACGCTGGTCACCTCCTAGTGGCCCCCACGAGAGGAGATGCACTGCTTTCTTCCTTGCCTTCTGCAGCATTTCCAACTGCCTTTGAATTTTTATCACGAAAAGTTTTTTGGTTTTTTTTTGAGGTGAAGTCTTGCTCTGTCGCCCAGGCTGGAGTGCAGTGGCCGGATCTCAGCTCACTGCAAGCTCCGCCTCC
>NW_012121821.1:1970710-1995137 GCF_000951035.1 Colobus angolensis palliatus
GGGTTTACGCCATTCTCCTGCCTCAGCCTCCCGAGTAGCTGAGACTACAGGCGCCCGCCACCTCGCCCGGCTAGTTTTTTAGTAGAGACGGGGTTTCACCGTGTTAGCCAGGATGGTCTCCATCTCCTGACCTTGTGATCCGCCTGTCTCGGCCTCCCAAATTGCTGGGATTACAGGCTTGAGCCATCGCTCCCAGCCCTCACGTATACTTTTGAACTGCACTTTTTGCCAATCTAACTATTCATGTTGGCATCTGTATTCTGATTTTATCTGGCTCTGGGGCTGGGTTGTCCAAGCCTTGTTTTTTTCTATTTTGACTGGAGACATCATTTTGTCTACTGTTCAATTCAGTGTATGCAGTCACCTCTCAGTATCTGCAGAGGATTGGTTCCAGGACCCCCTGCAGATACCAAAATCTGTAGATGTTCAAGTCCCAGATACAAAATGGTGCAATATTTCCATATCACCTATGCACATCCTCCCATATACGTTAAATCATCTCATGAATGCTATGTAAAGTAATTGTTGTGTTATATTGTTTTTATTTGTATTTTTTACTGTTTTGCTTTTTTGTTTCTGAATATTTTCTGTCTGCAATTGGTTGAATCTGCAGATAGGGAACACGTAAATGTGGAGGGCTGACTGTATCTTGAATGCTGTGGCTTTAACTTTCAAGCACAGTTAAATGTAGCTGGGATACTTTTCCAATGGAGCTCATGGGGCGTTGGATGAGAAAGACATTCAGATGGAGGCATGCACTAGAAGAAAATGTGGGTGGGAGCTCCAGCCCAGAGATGATCTTGTCGTTGGTTATAAATGAGCTCAAGTCTCTGCTTCAGTGCTGGGGATGACATGTTTTAGAAGACCTGGAGAGGAAAGGAGATTCCTGAAGGCACCGTGGATTCGACCCAGATGCAAGGGAAGGTCTCTGGGAATTCCCTGGGATCTGTGCTTTGCCTGAGAGGTTTCCCAGAGACATTATCTCAGTACATTCTGTTTTAATAAAAAATATTTAAGGAGACAGCATCTGGGGAGCATGTGCAGCCTACAGAGTTGCCATAGGTAAAAAAAAAAAAGAAAAAAAAAATTCTTTCTGTTCATGGTAAATCCACAATTGCTTGGCCAATGTGGATTTATTGCCACTAAATCTTCTCTGCTCATGGTAAGAGGTTCAGGTTGAGTAGTAACAATCCCCCCTCTGTAATGGTTCATGTGAGTAGAACTGGTGTGCTGTTGCTGGTTGTCCTGCTCTGATTCCTGGCTGGGTGGGGTGGTCCCTTGAATGTTATCTACGTTTGTCCAGTGACAAGTTTCCTCCATGCGTGGGAAACACTAACACTGTGTCAGTGGCACACCAACATCTCATTGTATTCTTTACCGATTTTGTCAGATGAGGACTGTCACCATCAAAGTTCTCCTGAGAACTTTGAGGCAAACTTTTATCCCTAAAAACAAGAACCCTATCATGAAACCTGTTACCTATCTATTGTCTCTCTCTTCCTGGAGACAGTATATTATTCCCTGTCCTGCCCCGCAATTATATCTAGAGGGATTGTTGACAGTTTCTGCTTATAACCTAGCTACTTACCAAAGGAAAGTAAGGTGATCTGATGAAGCACATTGCATCTTATTCTAGCTTTGGAGAAAACCTTTTTAAAACCAGGAAGCATCCTGGATTGGAAGGTCATAGACATTATTATTATTATTATTATTATTATTATTATTATTATTATTTTAGCCAAGATGTATACCCTGGCTAAATCTCTGACTTCTGGTTTTTTGTTTTGTTTTGTTTTTCCTCATTATAAAGTTAAGAGTTTAGACCACGTGATCTTTTTAAAAGATCCCTTTTCCATTCTAAATACCAAAGATGCTTCTCTAAATAGTGTCTGTAAAAACACTGCTTGGATTGCAGAGTTCATTTTCCTCTGGAGACATATGAAGTCCAACAATGACAATACTTTAGTGTACATATTGTCCCTCCTTTATGATGCTTCATCCAATTGACAGCCAGCTCCTTCCATACAGTCAGCCTCTAAAACTATGCAACATAAGCCTAGGGTTTTACTTTTTAAGTGAACTACAACGTCATGATAATGAACATTTATTGAGCACATACTAAGCCGTTAGATGTAAAATCACTTTTGATTTAATCCTTACAAATATTTTCTGAGGTAGGTTCTATTATTTATCCCCATCTTACAGGTAAGCAAACTAAAATATGAAGCTGATAAATAACTTGCTTGAGGTCATATAACAACATGATAGATCTGGGATTCCAATGCTGGCAATCTCACATCTGAGTCTGTGTTCTCAACCCCGGGTTCAATCCAGGAAAATGTTT
The DNA here is from genome assembly GCF_000951035.1 of Colobus angolensis palliatus. Taxonomy (NCBI): domain Eukaryota; kingdom Metazoa; phylum Chordata; class Mammalia; order Primates; family Cercopithecidae; genus Colobus; species Colobus angolensis. The sequence goes on from NW_012121821.1 coordinate 1,973,055, forward strand.
TTGTTTGGTTTTGTTTTTCCACAGCCTCAATTATCTTACGGTCTCTTTTGAAAGTGTTTTCAAGCATGATGCATTTCCCAAATGTTAGAGGCTACAACTTACATATATGTCTTGCAGACATGATTTAACTCAAGTTATATACAAATCTCCTTCTACGTATACCAACAATATATAGAAGCCAAGAAGGAATAAGCTTGGCAGTGAGTTTCCTGGAAAGAACCACAGAAAGAGATGATTGCCAGTACTGGTAGATACTGATTCAGACACTGACTCAGGTTGTATGCCCTGATAGGAGGGCCTGGCCTTTTCCCTGGGCCTCTGGCCATAACCTCCTTCAGATCTTAAAAAGACACTAAGCATTGCTTGTCATCATGAATGAGAAATATTGCCTGGTTACCCAGAGGGAGACCAACTGGTGGATCCTTTAGCCGTGACATGAGGATATGGCTCCAGCTGGAGTCTCTCCTCCTGCTTCTGTACTTAGCTCATCCTAGTTTAACCAAAACCCAAAACAACCCTTTCCAAGGGCTCTTCCCTGGCTCAGGGACATCCCATTTTAAGAAACGCTCACCGCGCCTAGTGCTTTGCATGGTACATTATAAGCACTCAGTAAATATTTGTTACTTCGTGGTAAAATAGATCAATTCAGCAGTGATTTTTCACTTTTCAAAAAGATTCACTGCAGGGTTCCTTTAAATGGCCAGCTCCCCTGGTGCATTTAAAATGTGATTTGATTTATAGGAATTCGATGTACATGGTTCTGCAGGGCCACATCAATCGTGTAAAGTGAGCCGCATGTGCTGCTGGGCTCCCACTGACGAGCGCGTTGGCAGCTCTCCTCCATTGGCTTGGAATGCACACAAGCCCTGGGTCTGCTCTCCTCGCTTTTATCACAAAGGGGCTCATTTTGTGAATGAACAGCCACTGCCAACAGCGTGATGGTATTTTCAGTGACCTTTGCCCGGGGATTGGATTCCCGCCCAGCAGGGAGACAAGGCTTTAGGAAAAGGTTAGTTCATTGACGGCCAGGGCCTGCTGGGCTGAGGTCTGGGGAGGGAAAGGCTCAGAGAACTTTTCCTTTTTTGTGAATCACCTAAAGAAGCCACCCTACCCGCCTGGCCTGTGCCGCTTTCTCTCTTTGTCCCAGCATATTGGATTCTGTTCAGCAGGATGGTTTTATAGCTCCTGCTGCTTCTGCTCCTGAATTTTTTTTGTTTTTTTTTTTTTTGTAGCTGTGAATAATAATCCCAGTTTTGCCTTGCTGTTTCCCAATAGCAATTCTGGGGTCCTCATGAGCTTCTGCCCCCTCCTCTCCACCCCCTTTCCTCCTCCTCCTCCTCCTTTTCACCATGGCCTTTTCAGTTTGATGTTTTTAGGTATCAAAGGAAGGTCTCCAGGAACCCAGCAACTAAAGACTTTAATGAGGACCATGCCCAAGAAATCCTGGCTGCCAAAGACATGATGATGATTTATGTCGCTCACTCACTCCCTAACAGCAAGAGGACTATTTGTAAAAATAAAAAAGCTGCTCATATGGAATTAAACAAGAGCATAGCTGCTTCCTTCCAGACCCCGGGAGCTTAACAAAGAGCATCCACACTCCTCTCCAGCAGCACATGGCTCAGGGCCGATATTAGTCTTCCTGTCACATAAAGCTCAATCCTGTTAGCGCAGGCAGTAGTGCACGCTCTCCCTATCGGCAGACCTCAGAAGGCACATTTCTGAGGACCGCACAAAATGTGCACGAGGATGTAGGCACAGGCTCAGGCCTACGCTGAGCCACGGAAGGGTGGTGTGAGTCCAGAGGCTAACAGAGCCACTGAGTTGCTGCTGGCGGCAGGCTGAGGCTGGCAGTAGGCATTTGCCATCCCCTGTTTCTTCCTGGCATCAGAGAGTTGGATGATATGGATGCCAACTGGCTTCTGGCCAGCTCAGTGGAGAGGGTTCTTGAGGGAAGAACCCTCGTGCCTCCATTTCCTTATCTGTCAAATGGGTTACCTCTTAGTGTTGTTGTGAGCAGTGATGAGATCATGCATAGAAAACACATAGCATCATATTGGTAAGTGCTAATTATTATTATTAATTATTGCTATTATAATTATTGCTATAATAATTATTAATTATTACTATTTTGTACTGTGACTGCCATGAAATGGTGCCACTCAGACCTCTTGCTTCAGGGAGAGTGATGGAGAGTAGCTGGCTGATGACCCCAGCTGCCAAGCTTTAAGTCCACATCCACATTCTCACCATGTTACTCTGCTTGACCCAAGGCCATGCTTCCTGTGGGCTGCTCCAGACCATTGACAGAGCATGGTATGGATGCCAACACAAGCTCATTCAATCCCCAAGAGAGCAAGGACTCCTCCAGCAGCGACTTTAGCTCAAAGACTTCCCGTCAGCCTGGCAGCAGTTACTGGAAATTGTGCTACAGCCTGCAACTTTCTCCTACCTTGTTACCCTTCTGTCCTCCCCTCCCTCTCCCTGTGTTTTCTGCTCATCTTCCCTTCAACCTTCTCTCTCCCACATACACTTCCCTCAGTAAACCTCTTATGTGTCCAAATCCCCGTCTTGGTGTCTGCTTCTTGGAGGACCTGAAGTTACACACATAGTGACTGGGCTTTCCATCATGGCTGTACTGTATTCGTACTAACATCTTCTTAGATACGTGGACCATTGTTCACTCTTAGTCATTCAACATTGGATAAATGTCATGGTGTCACCCATGTCATGGGTGCTTGATGCCAGGGACACAGAGATAGTTCTACTCACGGACAAGGTGTACACTGATAGACAGACACGCAAATCATCATAGTGATATGGTCAGTGTTCAAGTAAATGCATGTATAAGGAATGCAAGAATCCAGAGGAGAAAGTGGGTTTTTCAGCCAGGGTGGGAGAGTGGGTGGGAAATAGACAGGGATGGCTTCATTAAGGAAGGGGATTTGAACTCCGGCAAAAGGCACATGCCACATACTCTCACCCCGTCTTCAGTGTAGTCCAATGAGTAAGTAAAAAGGAAAGAATGGCCCAGAAGAGATGTGACATCATGCCCTTTGATGGGCTTTTTCTCTCCTCTTTTACCTCTTCCTCCAATGACTGTAAAGAAGCAGTAATTATCCCAGGGATTTGAGACATAATCCACCTTTCAGAGTTGAAAGAAGCACAAATGTCATGAGCTTTTCCCAGTGGGAAGGCAACTCCTGGACAGGCAAGTGGGTGCAAGAGGTTGCTATGGCAGCAGGAGAGCAGCAGGGCCATGAATTGTAGGCTTTGGAGATGGAGTTGTTGCTCAACCAGGGCTCAGCCTGGCCCCAGATCCAGCCTCGAGAGTCTAATGTTGATCTGCAATGCATGAATTATGCCCCTTCCCATCCCCTTACACAAAATTTATCTGCTGAGATCTTAACCCCTAGTATCTCACAACATAGCTGTATTTGTAACTGCCTTTAAAAAGGTAATTAAGTTAAAGTAAGTGTTTAGGGCCCATTAGGGTGGGCCCTAATCTAGTGTGACTAGTGTCCTTATGAGGAGTAGAAATTTGGACACAGAGGCATAGACAGAGGGAAGACAATGTGAAGAGAGAAGATGGCCATCCATAAGCCAAAAAACGAGTTCTGGAACAGATCCTTCCTTCACAGCCTTCAGAAGGAACCCACCTCGCCAACATCTTGAACTCAGACTTCCAGCTTCCAGAACTGAGTGAAATAAGTTTCGGTTGTTTAGGTCACCCAGTTGGTTGTACTTTGTTACAGCAATTCTAGCAAACTAATACAGGGTTCCTCCATCTCCCTTTATTGTGGATGGAATCCGGCCCAACTCTGCTCAGAACCTTAACACAGAGTGGTGAGCAGGGAAAGATGGCGTTTTTCTTTCCCAGAGAACTGGAGATTAACCTTTGACTACAGGAGAGGGAGCAAGAGTTGTGAGGCCTGAGGAAAAGCAGAAAGTGGAGCTTACCAGTGAGGACTTGGTCATGCAAGATGCAGGAGAATTCACTAAAGAATGCAGGTCCCTGATGTCTCAAAACAAAAATGGGAAAGATACATTTTTGCCCTCCTGATTTGAATGCTCAGATGCTGTTGGAGAGGAGGACAAGTTGTTCTGCAGAACTAAAAAAAGAGATGGGTTGTCTGATAAGGCTCAAAGTAGACCGACTGCACGGCAGTCCAACAGGAAGAAAAATGAGGAGCCGGACATGCTTGGGGACTAGAACCTAAACAGCAACTCATACGAAGCCTTCGCTTTGTCCCCTGAGGAAACTGACATGGGAATTCATGAGAAAGGATGGAACAATCCCTCAAACTCCCATCTTGACATCGCTGAAAAGGAAGGCGTCATTGGCCCTGGGTCAGAACCAAGAAACATGAGCAGTTTTAACTTGTAGGGTGTGATGTGACAGTCCAGTCACTTTCCCAGGAGCAAATCAAATCATACTGTGACAGATACTGCATTATAACAAGTCATGTCTGTTGAGGAGCTAACCCATGTCTGAGGCAGGGGCTGCAATAACTTTATGCCCAGACCATCTCCCTAAAGTAAAATGTTCCATGAATTTGCCTTATTCACTCTAGTATCTTTTGACACTGAGGGATAGTTTCCTGCTAAAGCATTTTCTTTTTCATTTTTATGTAAATAAGAGAAATGTGTGGGGTTACTAAGGATAAATCTTCCCCACCCAAAGATACACATTTAATGCACATGCCTCATTTTAATGTATCTGGGGAGGGACCAAGGTGCCCAGTGTGCCCAGCATGACATTAGGCCTCTCTCCTTCAACTTAAACTTGTGGAGCCCCCTTCCTGCCCCCACATGCCCAGTGCATAGAGGAGTAGGACAAGTAACAAACCACAAAAGATGAGAGAGAGTTAGAGTCTAAATTAAACAGCTAGCATCTTCACCCCCACCCAGGCAGGGGGAAGCAGCTCAGAGAGAATCTGTACACCCTGTGAGAAACAGCAATGATAGAAGGAGAAGCCTCCAAGGAGTGCAAAACGTAATGCTGGGGTCTCCAGGAGTAGCAAGGAGCTGCCCAGCTTCAGGAGTGACAATGGTAGAAGCCACAGCAGAACACAAGGGACTCCAGTGTCAGTTGCAGTTGTGGAATGATAGTCACTTCTCATGGAAATTTATTCAATATTGAGCACCTTCTATGTGCTAAGAGAGAATAAGTGAGTCATGAGTCCCAGGGAGTAGAGAGCCAAAAGGATCAGCCTTGAGAGCTGCCTGTGGTATACGGAGTTGAGTGACTGGCCCTGCCCACCTGAACTAGCCTGGGGAAGCTCTATTCTTCTTCTCTTCCTCTCTTAACTATGTCTTTTCATCTAACCTTCAGAAACATTTTCAGGTAGCAAAAGCCCTAGCTTGTATTTCCAAACCTGTTTTTGGAGTAGCAGAAGTGGGCATTTCCACTTAGGTATCTTGCTGGCATTGTAGACTCCTCATTTTCCCCAGCCACTTCTTCTCCTCATCCCTTCCCTCCACAGACAAAACCCCAAATCATCTCCCTAACATAACACTGTTCTTCACTTCAAAGCTTTAGTCTTCTTTGATTCTTCCCTCTTCTTTCTAGCTTAGTCAACTTTCATGTTATTTTCAACTGCCTATGTAAGGTGCATGGAATGTATGTTTTCCTTTTCATTCTAGCTGTCCATCACTGTCCCTTCCATTATCAACCCTCAAATCCACTACTGTAACTGTCTCCTAACTGGTCTTCTTACTTCCCTGCAAATTGTTCCTGTGGTCTTTAAACTTTCCTCCACGATTCCCACTGGCAAATTCCCTTTGAAATGGTAGCCCCAAAGCCACCATCTCCTCCATGAATCCCTCATAATATGCACAGTGGGAATATGCACTCTCTGTCTTCTGAAATCATACAACCAAGATGAAACAACATGAAGATGCACACTAGGCTTAGATTGCATCCTCTGTTATCTATACGGATCTATCTTACATCTTACTTGACTTCACCTCGATAACCTATAGGCACCTCCAATCAACACGTTCAAAAGATAATTCTTGATTTTCCCCTCTCAAAACTTGATAATCTACCAGTCTTTCCCATTTTGTAAATGGCAGCACCATCCTATTTGTCAAATTAAAAACTGTAGATTTATCATTGATTCTTCTTTGTCGCAACCATCCTCTATGCTCTTTCCACACCCCACTACCCCTCATTAAGAAGTAAAGTCTGTCTTCCATCTGCTAAATCTGGACTGACCTGTGATTGCTTTGACCAACAGAATATAGCAAAAGATACATTGTACCAATTCTGTGCCTTTCCTTTAAGAGGACTGGCAGCTTCTACTTCCTGGATCACTCAATCTTGGGACGCTTCTAGGAACCCAGCATAAAATATGTGCTGATTTTACCACCTTCCCATCACTTCTGCTACAGTCCTAGTGCAAACTAACGTCTTGTAGAGTTACTGCAATTGCCTCATAAAGGATCTCTCTCTTAAAGAGCGAATGAAAAGGTAAATCAGATCATGTTATTTACCTGCTTAACACTCTCGAATGGCTTCTCAATATGCTTAGAATACAATCCAAATTCTTTACTCTGTCCTACAAGGTTCTTTGTTCTGGCCCCTGCCACACCCCTGACTTTGTTTCCTTCTACTTTCTTCCATGCTTAGCCTGCTACTTTGCCCATTCCTTAAATACGTCATACATGCTCCTGCCTCAGGATCTTGGCTCTTCTTCCTCCTGTCTGGGACACTCTTTCCTGGATCTTTGCAGGACTAACCTTTTCTCTTCATTCATATCCTAATTCATGTCACCTTCCCCGAGAGGCCTTCCCTGACCATCCACTAGAGAACAGTACCCTTGTTCACCTCACCTTACCTGCTTAGTTTTCTTTACAACATTCAACACTGGATGAAATTCTCAACTAATTTGCTTCATTGTTTTTGTCTCCTCTCACCTTGAACATGAGCTCTATACAAGCAGGAACCTTGTCTGTTCAGCTAACAAACTTTTACCCTAAATGGCTCTTGAAAATTATGCCACCTTTGGTGTCTAGCCTCCAAATTAGTCCACAAAGAGTCTTTCCTTGCATAGTCTGTTCCCACACTGAACAGGGATGTCACCAATATAATATCTCAGAAATGATGAAAAAAACTTCCAAGGCTAGGTCATAAAAGACTTTGTGACGCTTGCCTTGTTTTTACATGACTCACTTTGGGAAAAGCCAGCTGCCATGCTGTGAGGACACTCAAGCAGTCTATGGAGAAGTCAATTTGTTGAGGACCTGAGGCCTTCTGCCAGCATTCAGTATCAACTCGGCAGTCATATGAACGTGACATTTTGGAAATAGGTCTTCTATACCTAGTTGAGCCTTTATGACTGCAGCCCCAGCTTGCCATCAAAGATAAATGCAATATAGTCCCTGACCTCAAGCTGCTCAAAATGTAGGGATAAAGAAGTTGGGGGTGGGGGAAGAGTTAAATGATTTCATAGAAGAGGAAAGGAAGCATGGTGGTGGGAATGATTTGACTCCACCACAGGAAAGAGGGATTAGAGGAAGCATCCAGTGGAAGGGATGCTTGGGTTAGAGCCCGAAAAACAAATGTCAGTTATTAATGAATGTTGGTTGACATTGCCTCCAAGACACTATTGGCTTCGGCTCTGGAATTGTTCTTGAGATTGAATTATCTTTTTTCACGGATGGAATGTTCAAATTAATGAGAGAAAAGAATGAATGAAGACTTGACCACTGACCCCAAGGCTGGGAAAAATTCATTCTTCATACATCCTAGATTACTTCAAGAAAATGAACAGAAAGGATTATCAATAGTACTTACATCTTGAGTTTTTTTCCTTTTTCTTTATAAGTTTGCTAAAGCAATATTCTGTTAAGGCCTCTCAAAGGTATAGGAGACTGTCAGTTGGTTGTTATGACTGAAATGGAAGGGCCAGAAGCATTTTCAGAGGTATCCAAGTGCATAAGGTACAACTATTAGGTAATGAGTTGGAATTTTAACAGTCCTGAGCACATACATCTTAATGAGCATTGTCCCCCAGGGAGGAGTTCAACCCCTTATTCCAGTGATTTTGCCATTACTGAAAACATTCTGAGAATGCATGTCTCTCTGGAAATTGTCTTCAAACCTACAGTACATTCTTTTGAATTGCCTTGATGATGGTAAATTGTAGTCCTTTAAGTCTGAATTCTTATGTGCAGCAAGTGATTATCCAGGCTATACCAGCCGGAGGGAATAGTCAAATGATAAGACAATGACATAAGTCCATTACTTCCAGCTCAGCTCCACCAGCTGGTTTGCTGGAATTCTGACTTACCTCATTCTGCCTCCAGGTGTATGTTTGGGGAGTGGGGAGCAACATTGGGAAGGAGAGAGTGCAGAATTGAGATTTTTTTTTAAAGGGGCTTATTTAAATTTATGTATTAATTTTTCTTCATAACTACTCCATTTTCTGACAGTCAGTTTCAGTCCATTCAAGGGGACCCTCACTGAATCAAGGTGGTACTTTCTGGAGCCAATCCATGTGGTAGTTTGTCTTCAAAGCAGGCTGGCATCAATTCCTTCCCTCCCTCTATGCTCTTTCCACTGCCCCCTGCCCCACTTCAATTAAGAAGTGAAGTCTATCTTCCATCTGCTAAAATCTGAACTGACCTGTGATTGTTTTGACCAATAGAATATAGCAAAAGGAACATTGTATAGCAAAAGGGACAATTCTTTGCCTTTCCTTTAAGAGGACTAGCAGCTTCTACTTCCTATATCTTGGATCACTCAATCTTGAGACTTCTCCTAGGAACCCAGCCACCAAACTATGAAAAACTTAAGACTTGGCAAGGGGCCAGAAGGAAGCCCTCCAGTTGACAGCCCCCAGCTGAACTAACAGACAACAGCCTGTATCAGTTGTAGCCACATGAATGAGCCATCTTGCATGTCCAGTCCGTTGAGCTGTCAGATAACTCCAGCATGAGAGACCCCAAGTAAGAGCCACCCAGTTGAGTCTAGCAGGCCTCTCAAAACATGAGAAACAGCATATGGCTGTTTTAAGTCACTAAGTTTTGGAGTAGCTTGTGATGTAAGGATAGAGAATCAAAACACCCTATGCCCTGTTCTACCAGCCCTGTGCCTGCATGGTTGAGTCACTGGTGCTGCCACCATTGACATGCCTCCAAGCGGCCCTTTTGGTAGGTAACTGTTACTAGGCACTGAAGCTAGGCCTTTGGAACAGCCTGTCCACCTAACCACCGGTCAGAAATGACTATCCTACCATTCTTTCTTTCTTTACTGTCTCTCCGGCTAAACCCCAACCAGCAGGAGGGAGTCAATTAATTTGTTCTTAGCGTTAAGTGAGACTACATTTTACCACAGGCCCAAGGGAACAAAGAGTTCAGGACCCTTCCTTTTCATCTGTCTGTACCACATTTCCCACTAGCTCTATCTTCTCTCTTCCCTTTCTGGACAGCCAGTTATCCCAGAATTTGTCCAGACAATTCAACTTAATTTTTAAAAGCTAGCATAGTGCTGCAAAAAAAAAAATCCCTGTTCGCTTGTTTCATGTATTCACCAGGAATTTGTTTAGATGCCTGTTTTATGCTAGGTACTGTACTAGGTGCTAGGGAGATAAATACCTCAATTTTTTGAAACTTTCAAAAACCTAAAAATATGTATGGATATGCTAAAATGAAAAACAGAGGAGAAAGCTTCTGCAGCAAATGGAAACATTAAAAAGCCAAAAGGAGCTGTGTCTCAGAAGAGAGAGGAGTGACAAAACTGTAGAATCCTGTTGAGTCAAAAAAGGCGTCATTCCGGGAGGGGGAGCAACACACACTGGGGCCTGTGGGGGGCAGGGTGTGGGGGGTGGGGAAGGAAGAACATCAAGATAAATAGCTAATACATATGGGGCTTAATACCTAGGTGATGGGTAGATCCGTGCAACAAACCACCAAGGTGCACGTTTACCTATGTAACCAATCTGCATGTCCTACACGTGTATCCCGAAACTTAAAATCAAATCAAATTCAATTAAAAAATAAAAAATAAAATGGGGGTAATAATAAGACCTACTTCATTGGGTTGTAAAGAGGTTTAAATGAGTTGATTCACGTAAGACAATTAGAAGAGTGCTTGGTACATAGTAAATGCTCAATAAATGTTGGCTGTTACTTTTGCATTGTCAAAGTGTCTTAGGAAAATGAAGGTACTACTAGTTTTTGCTCTAATTTCCCTGACAATATTTTTTATTTTCTTCTAAAAAAATAAAAGGGAAGTGCCATTTATACAGCAATGTGACTGGTTTCCTTTTGAGGCTTACATGCAAGTCCTGAGGGCAATTTCAAAAGAGGATGTATGGCCAACACGTTTTGAATGATAGTAACATGGTTGGAAGTAGTGGAGCCTCCTGGGATGCCGTTGAAAGGATCTGTCCTCCCTGGCATGTGAACAGTGCTTGACTGGCTATGAATAAAAGTCAATTATGCCAGTATCTCCTTCAAAGATGGTGAGAATCAGGAGTGCTGAAATCATGCATGCATGTATGACTTACTTCTGGTGGACCCACCACAGGATCAGAAATGTCTACACTGTTGCTGCTTTTCTAATTTTAGGTAAGACTCCAAGGAGGCGGGCACTGCAGAGATGGAGATTCCTCCTTTGGTTTCACCACACTCAGAGGCAGAGTGTGGAGTCTTATTTTCCAAAGCTTTGTTCCTCAACTTTTTCCTCATCAAGTCATCATCCCTTTCATCAGCTTCCCGACAGCAATAGCTTCCCAACCTCTCTCCTTCTTTCTGCACTTGCCCAACTCCCACCAACTTATTCTCCAACCAGCAGCCAGAGGGACTCCCTTAAAATGAAAATCAATTTACACTGTTTCTCCACTGAGAACCCTCCAGTGAATTCCCACTTCTATCTAAATAAAGCCAAAGTCTACAATGGCCCATAATAAGGGGTTCTAAGGCCTGCTCCCAGCCTAACTACTTCTCTGGCCTTCTTTCCCTATACCTCCCTGAGATGCTTATGACTATAGGCACAGTGCTCCCTTGTCTATCGCCTGCCTGTTCCCTGCATAGGCTTCACAGCGCTGTGACCTGTGCTCTGCACCCAATTCACTCATGACTCACTCCCAGGCCTCCTTAGTCTCTGCGCAGATGTCATCTTACCTAGGAGGATTTGCTTTCCATCTTTTAACAACAGCAAATCCTTACCCCTTCTTAGCACTTTGTAGTCTTCTCCCCTTGCTCTGTGTTTCTCCAGAGCACTCAAAATCAAACACTTACCTGATTTTTTTGTTGCTGTTCACTATCTCCCCCATCTAGAATGCTAGCTCTAAGAGACAGGTACTTTTTGTTTGCTCACTACTCTGTCTCCAGTATTCACAATAGTGTCTGGCACAGAGTAAGCACTCAACTATTTATTAAATGAGTAAATTACATAGCTACTGCCAATGGCAGGGGACAGGGAAATCATAACCATACAGAGCAGCTTCGGAACCTGAATGGCCACCCTACCAGGTAATTTTTGGCAGTCTCGTGTTTTATCTTAAAGACTTTTATATTCTACTGCGTTATAAAATCTGTTAGATAGAAAAAATAATCTTGAAGTAAAATTGATATTCCAAAATGATGTGTCTGTTCTCTCACTGCTATAAAGAAATACCTGAAACTAGGTAATTGATAAAGAAAAGATATTTAATTGGCTCATGGTTCTGCAGGCTGTATAGGAAACATGATGCTGATATCTGTTTGGCTTCTGGGAAGGCCTCAGGAAACTTACAATCATGGCAGAAGGTAAAGGGAGAGCCAGCACTTCACATGGCCAGAGCAGGAGCAAAAGAGAGACTGGGGTGGTGCCACACACTTTAAAATAACAAGATCTTACAAGAACTCACTATCGTGACACCACCACCAAGGAGGGATGGTGTTAAACTATGAGAAACCACCCACATGATCCAATCACCTCCTACCAGCTTTGGGGATTATATTTCACTATGAGAGTTGGATGGGGACACAGATACAAATCATATCAAGATAAATGATGTCTATCACTCATTCACAAAATAATGACATTTTAAATTCATGATCAATGATACTTACCCATTTGTGAAAGAGTGGTGTTTTATTGAGCATCTATGAAATGCCAAGCCCAGTGCAGAACCCTGAGATCTTCTGTGGCTTTATAATCCTCCTGACCCCAAGTGCCCTCAACAAGCTTGTGCCTTGCAGTTAGCAAAGCTGGGAGTTTAATGGAGCATTCATGACATCTCCCACAAATGCTGATAATAGTATTTTTATTAAGTAATAATGACCACTTGTTGGGGGTTTGCTGTATGTTCCAGCTTTCTATTGTTGCATAACAAACCACTCCAAAACTCAGTGACATGAAACTACACTAAGCGGGTAAGAAATTTGGGCAGGGCACTACAGGGACAGTTTCACAACTGTTGTCCCTGCTCCACATTGACTGGGGCCTCAGCTGGGTGACTCGAATGTCTGGAGATGGCTGGGATGGCTTCCTTAGGACCATGTGCCTGGGGCCTTGGTTCTGAATGTTCCCTGGGCTCCTTGATTTTTCTGCAAGGTATATCTTCTGGAACTGAAATGAACGTTCTTCCTTGATATGTCTGGTGCTGGGCTGGAAGAGCTGGAAAAGTCAGGCTCCTTTCTTTCTCCACACTGCCTGTCCATGTGGCTAACTGGGGCTTCTCCAGCACAGTGGTCTCTGGGTAGCTGGACTTCTCACGTGGCAGCTGGCTTCCTCAGAATGAGGGCTCCAATCGACTGGGCAGTAGCTGGAAGGCTTATTAGGACCTAACCTTGGCTGTCTCAGAATATCAATTGCACCACATCTACATATCAGGCAAGTTACCAAGATGAGTCCATAATCAAAGGGAGAGGAATTAGACTTTACCCCTCAATGAAAAAGGCAAAAAAGAATTGGTGGCTGTCTTTATTCTACCATATTGTGCTGAGCGCTTTTCTTGCAGCATGGCTTTTTATCTTATGACATCCCTATGAAGTATATACAATGACTATTTCCATTTTATGGTAAAGAAATTGAGGCCTTGAGAGAAAATAACTTCTCTCCAAACCCACAGTTAGCAATTGGTGGAGGCAGTAATGAAACAACATTTAATTTCCTTGAATTTTTAAAGCAAAATATATAGCATTCTGCCTCTTTAGAATGGCTTCAGGGCAGACAGGGAAAAGCGAGTGGAGGTGAGAGGTGGGAATTGGGTTCTTACAGTAAGTCCCTGTAACCGCTCATAAGGAAGGACCTCGTCAAAGCACTGGCTACATAATAAGCCCATCTTTGAGCTTGGACCAGAGAGAGGGTTGGGAGCTCTAGAGAAGAATGTCGGCAGCTATAAAATAAAGCAGCTGTGCCTCAGGGTATATGTGAACCACAGCTGGTAACCCCAGACTGGGATATTGATTTCTTTAGGGCAAATGAAAGAGAACGTGTATGCCAATTTTTCTTTTTTCTTTTTTTTCTTTTTTACCTAAGGAAAATAGTGGCAAGTCTCTGGAACAACCCTAACAATCCCACATTCATGAAGTGGCTCAAACCAGCAGGACTCGTGTTTGGAATGAAAAGACCGGAGCTGAGGAAAAGGAAAGTGGAATTTCTCTTTGGAGTTTTGAAGTCTCTCCTTAGCTTATGACTTTGAGTTGCTTGAAAAGCTTGAAGGAATTTCCACACTTAGCACACTTCCCGTGGCTGCCGGCCGCCTGGCTCCAAAGCACATTTTGTGAGGTTTCAGTGTGTTCCCATTCCTCAGCATTATAATGGATGCTGTCACTAGAGCTGGATCCTGGCCGTGTAAGGCAGGTCACCCGAAAAGGCTGACCAGGGCCCTGTTTCCTGACTGAATGCTTGGTTGATGGTATCTTGTCTGATTCATATCCTATTGGAAACGGTGTGAAACAGGGCCTGGAAGTAGATCTGGTTTGAATCAATCTGGCCTACACAGCCTTGCTTGACAAGCAACAGAGGCTGGACTGCTGGTTTTAAAAAAGAAATCCTAGTTTTAGATAATTTTTTTTCTTTTCCTTCAAAAGACTGAGAAACTTACCAATTTCTTTTGACTAACACAGTGCTGCACAAGCATGCAATGCTTTAAAAATTTCCTCTTTTGTTGTTTCACATATACATTCACCAAATATTCATTTAGATGCCTGTTTTATGCCAGGTACTATACTAGTACCTGTTAGGAAGACAATCATGAGCAAAACAGACTTCATTCCTGCCCTCATGAAGATTACAGTCTGGTGGGGAAGTTAGAAATTGAACAAACACCAAAACTAATATAAATAAGTGCTTGTAAATGAAAGATATAAGGTTCCAAGAGGGACAACATACAATAGGGGTTCTCGCTGAGATTGAGGAGCTCAGGATGCTAGGAAGAGACATTGAAACAGACGCCTAGCAGATAGATAGGAAATATGCAAGCAAAGAGCTTGGGGAAACTGGGTTCTGGACAGAGGGAACAGCAGAGGTGAGGCAAAGTGGGTTCAGACGGGGCTCAAGAGACAGGGAGAGCCCAGATCATGCAGGACCTGATGGCCAAGAGCAAGATTTTGTGTTTTGAATCTCCCTCCAATCAGTTTTGTTTAAAGCACTTTCTACTAGTGTCAACTGGATTGGATGCAACACACTATCACTGAGTGAATTATTAGGTTGGTGCAAAAGTAATTGCGGTTTTTGCCATTAATGTGTTGTGCCAGCCTTATAGATCCTGAAACAGCCAATTCAGAGCAAGGTTGCTGGCATTCTTCACTGAAGAGCTGGATTGGGGGTGGGGCCAATATTAAAGCACTAGCTTGGGAGAAAGATGGAATTTAAATGTCCATATATTACCCTATTTATTATTTTCATTGCCATTCTCCATTTGTATTTCCTTTCAATCAAAAATTACTGAGAACATCTTATATGCAAAATGCCTTGAAAGATTCAAAGAGTTCTGGGACACATCTTTTCTCTCCAGGAATTTATGTCTTAGTGGAAAAGCCAGCTCTGTGAATCAACCTACAAAACCACAGACTTATGCAGCAAAATGGACAGCATCTGAAATATCATCTGGTCCAGGTTCACAGACATATTCTCCAGGGTCACAGAGCTCTAGAGTAATTGTCTTTTAATTTTGTGGTTTTCATTTTGATTATAATCTAAAACGTATTTTACTGGTTATAAAGGAAAAAAAAAAGATCCTCTTGTTTGCCCTAATGATTTACAATTGAGAGACATTTCAAGTCATAAGACTTTAGTTCCTTAAGTCACTGTTTGTCCAACTAGGATCCATGGAGTCTTCAGGGCCCATAGATGTATTTTCAGGAGTCTATTAAAGTTATTCTTCCCTTAAAATGTGTCCTTAGATCACCAAGTCTGAGAAACTAACCTATTCCAACATGTCATTATCACAGACTTTTTTTTTTTTTTGTTACAGACCAAGGCCTAGGAAGAGTAAGAATAAAATTCCTAAAACATTTTAGATTCCTTATATTAATTAGAAATCATCGTTTTCAATATTTTTTTGAATTCTTTATCTCATTGCTTTCTTGTAAATATCCATGACCCACACAAAATAGACAGTATTATTATCCTCATCATAGAGATAAAGAAATTGAGATTCGTAGCTGTTAAGTAACTTGTCCAAGTTCAACTAATAATAGTAAATGCAAACAGTGGCGTTGAAATGAAAGCAATCTACTTTCCAGGCCAGTAGTCATGCCATTGTCCGAATCTTCTAGCATTTAGGGTAACAGATGTAACACATTAAAATCTGCAACCTCTGTTCCAAGAGTGTGTTTTGGTTTTATTTTACCAATTAGACAAAAATTCCTCATTTGGTCATAGTCATTCCATGATATCTTAATGATTTCCTCTGCTTAACTTTGGTGGTTTAAAAATGTCTACAAATTCTTTGATTGCTCCCATGAAGGAGGTCTATATATCCTCCCCTTGAATCTGGCTGACTAATAGCATGTGGTAGGGGTAACTCTATGTGAATGCTGAGGTTGAGTCATAAAAGGTGATCCAGCTTCCACCTGGTCCTCATGAGATGCTCCCTCTTGGAACTCAGTCACTAAGCTATGAGGAAGCCCTGGCCACATGGACAGGCCATGTGTAGGTACTCAGCTGACACCCCCCGTTGGGGTCTCAGCCAATAGCCAGCATCAACCCAAGACCTATGAGTGAAAAAGGTTTTGAGATGACTCCAGCTTTAGCAGTCATTGAACTGCATGAGAAAGCCTATGTGAGAACCATCTAGCTGAGCCTAGAACCTAGAGAGACAGTGTAACAACTTTTAAGCCACCAAGCTTTGGGCTGATTTGTTAGGTAGCAACAATGACTGGAATGCTGGCTGGGGCACCTTGCATTGGGTGATTTCATCAGTGTTTCTCCCAAAAGGCATCATGGTCTGCACTGTACTAGGAGCTTTCAGCTTGAAGAAAGATACCTGGTCTCCCTGAAGGGGACCAGAGGCTGAGCACAATTATGGCTTGATTGTCCCTAACATTTCTGTTCCTCTGACTTATATGTTCTCTTTTTCATCAGAAAACACTGCAATTGACTGCAGCTCAGTGCTGCTTCTGTAAACAGGGAATCAGTCCGTCGTAAGGTAAAAATACCATGCTCCTGAGAGTTCCTTCTGACGAGATATCTGCCTTTGCTAATGCTGAAATAGATTCCCTCCCAGATCTAGGAACTGGTGAGCCAGCTGCCCTGAAGGAATGGAGGGACCAGGCAGCCAGAAGGAAAATCATCGACAGTGAACATCTTCAGGGCAGGGAGAAGATGTCTTCATCTCTGGCCCAGTCCCCAGCACAGATGTATTTGGGTTTTCTAAATGAATGAATGGAGTCAAAGTAGCAATAGATTCACCTGATCAAACTTAACTCATTTGCAACTCACTAGCGCATGATGAATAATCAAGGTACATACTCATTTATAAAGGAAAAATTCTCCCTGTCCTTACAAAAGGTGGAGAGTGTAGGGGAACAAAGTTACTTGGAATTGGAATAAGTCAATGAGTGAGCAGAAAACTTCCAAAATGAAATACTTAACAGAAAAAAAGAATAAACCTAATTTGGCTGAATTAAGCCTATAGTTATTAAAATGTCATGCCACTTAAAAGTGAGAGCTAAAATGTTGTCATGAAAGCGTTGCATGTTATCTGCAGAGATCTCGCTTACAGAAAGCAGGGGTACTGCTTGCATCATTGCAGGTATCAGGAAAGCCTCACCCCATGAGCTACTGCAAATGGCCACACAGGCTGAGTACCATACACCTCCAGTGGGCACCATTCACAAAAGCCGGGAACTTCTCCAGAATTTAAAAGCTAATTTAAAAGAATTCATCCCTAGCAAGCATCTATTACATTCACAGTTTTTATGGTAGGGATTTGAACACAACATCAAGAAGTGATCTGATTGGGAAGACGGTCACACAGGTTAATAATAAGTGTTATGGGAACAAAGCACACATCTAACTCTACCAAATGAAGTGTAGGAAAGTACACCAAAGATGTGGCTTTTGAGTAGAACTTGCCAGGAAGAGGAGTATGGGAAAAGACTTCTGGATATAAGCAGCACGGCATGCGAAGTGTCGTGAGTGTAGGGGAGCAAGGCATGTCTGTGGGGAGGACTAGTGGGGAATGAACCAGAAGAACTTAAGCAGAGACTTGACTGTAAAGGATCTTGGGATGCTAAGGAGTTTGGTCTGACCTTCCAGATGTATTCTCTATTAATCAGGGGAGAATTTGGTAAGCCCCGAGAAAGCAGCCATAAACATGCTCCATACAGGATGGAGCCTGAGAGCCATGAGGTAGACCAGTCCTTGCCCTCTGTCTTGTTGAGTCCTAAGGTAGGAGATGTTTGTACATGCAGAAGCCTTTAGTCACAGTAATGTGGGATGTCCCACAAAGACAAGTTTCCTAATCCCTTGTATCCCATAGTCAGTAAGATCAGGAGTGGGAATAAACCAAAGGCTTCAGAGACTGAGGTGTGTTTGTGTGTGGTAGTAGTTGTTGGTTTTGTACGCAGGTAGGAGGGAACATCCTGGGCCATTAGAAGCTTAAAGATATTTGACAGTCTGGTCAAGGATCTCTGATGGCGAATTGAACTTGGTTCAACACAGGGAATGCAGAGGCCCTTTTTACCTACTATAGAGTTTTGCAATGGGCTCACCTAACCAAGATTTTTAAACATGTACTTTGGGACAGCTTTGAAGACAAGACAAGTACACTTTTGTAACAATAATACTAATCTCAATAATAAAAATAATATCAGTGTTATTAAATGTTGTGTCCTTCCAAAATTCATATACTGAAATAAGGTTTAATCTAAAATGTGGCTGTATTTAGAGATGGGAACTTTAAGGAAATAATTATGACTAAATGAAATCATAAGGGGTGGGACCCTGATCCAATAGGATTAGTGTCCTTATAAGAAGAGAGAGATCACTCTCTCTGGGCACAAACACAAGGAACATAGCTGAGATGATGTCTGTCTGCCAGCCAGGAAGCCCTCACCAAGAATTAAATTTGTCAACACCTTTATCTGGGACTTCTAGCCTCCAGAACTGTAAGAAAATAAATCTCTGTTGTCTAAGCCACTGAGTCTATGGTATTTTGTTATGGCAAGCCAAGCTAATAAAAATAGCAAGAATAGTTAACACTTATGGAGCACTTATTATGGGTAAGTCGTTGTTACAAGTGCTAGTCATAAGTGCTTTATACTTAATAACTGTGTTAATGGTAGGCACCATTATCTCCTTTTTTTTTTTTTTTTTTTTGAGACAAGGTCTTACTCTGTCACCTAGGCTGGAGTGCAGTGGCATGACATCGGCTTACTGTAGCCTCCAACTCCCGGGTTCAAGTGATTCTCCTTCTTCAGCAACCCCAGTAGCTGGGATTACAGGCGTGTGCCATGACACCTGGCTAATTTTTGTATTTTTAGTAGAGATGACGCACCATGTCGCCCAGACTGGTTGCGAACTCCTGAGCTCATGTGATCCACCCTCTTTGGCCTCCCAAAGTGCTGGGATTACAGGCATGAGCAACCGCGTTTGGCCTGTTATCTCCATTTTACATTTGAGTAAACTGAGGTTTAGTAAGTCACCTGAGGCAATGCAGCTAATGTGTGGTAGAGGTGAAATTCAAACCCAGCAAAGCGCCCCAGAGAGCCTTCTCAGCATTTACACTGCTGGCCATTGAGATATTCATTGGAAAGTTCTGTGTGCTGAGTAGAGCTTCTCACTGAGCAGGGACCCAGGACCTTGGCCAATTCTCTCCCAGTCAACTTATTTAGGCCAGGGTCAAAAGGCCTCATTCTCCCTGCATGTCCCCCTGCTGGGTGGCTTGATTTTTTCTCAGAGGGGCTGGAACCCTTCCACAGATATCACTAGAGTCCCAGGACCATTCCTGCCTTCTTTTTCCCATAAAGAGCAAGCATTATTCAGTCACCCTACCCTTGCCTGCACATTGAGATGGGAACTGAGAGTTGTAAAAAAGCTTTGAAGAACCACAGAAATAATTTTTTTTTTTTTTGCCTAATCATTTTGGATCCATTTGCTCATTACCCATTTGAGAAAAAACTTGCAGAAAAGCAATTTCCTAATATGGCACTTTGGATATACAATGTAAACATTTTTGTCCTGGGACAAATAGGCTTGAGATTTGTTAAACTCTCCAGAGACACATTTTTCTTTCTATTTGCTTTTCTGTGATGTGATATGACATTATAGGGTGTTGGGGATGGAGGGGAGTCTTGTGTACTTACGCATTTTCCCATTGATTCTCATGTTATTTCAATTGTACATTATTTTCCCAGAAAAATTGTCATAAACCATTTGGAATGACCATGCTAAATAAATAAAAATTAAAATATATATATATATATGTATATATACATATATGTATAATTTCATTTCATATTCTTAGTTTAACTCCACAGCAACCCAACAAAGGAAGTTGCGTAATTAGCACCATTTACAAATGCAGAGAAAGGTTAAGGACCTTTCCAAGATCATAGACCTAGGAAGGTTGTATGGAGAAAGGACACTGAATAACCAAAGATATTAAGACCTCTCAATCAAATGATGCCAAGCAAAAATTATGAAGCCAAAAGGGCCTGAATGGCAGAAGAGTTTAAGGGTGAGGCCAGCCAGAAAAGATAGAAGGAATAGGGTAGGAGCTTAGGATGGGGCAGTTGGAAGCATGTGGAGCCCATGCTCTTCAACTCCCCCTACCCCATCTACCACCATATTGAGTCATCTTTGAAGATTGGTGACAACTGTGAAGTGGGCCAGAATGAGCTGATGGGCCACAGTGCCACCTAAGCATTCATGGAGGGTATAGAGGGAAAACCACCATAATTCTCTTGTACTGGGTGACTCCCAGTTCCTACTGGGCCTCTGGTTTCTCTTTCCTCTGAAATGATGGCTCAGCCCTTTACCCTGGGTTAGCCCAGGCTTTCAGTAGCATTGATAAATGGCCCAGTGTGGAGACAAAGGCTTCTACAAAGCCCCTCCTTGCTGAACCTTCTGGTGGGCCATACTGACTTGGCCCTCAACTCATCCCAGAGAGCTGGTCAGGAATCACTCTGTCCACCAGCCTATACCAGCTGTTTCCAACCAGCTCTAACCTCTTTTGAATCATCAAGAGGACCATTAGGTGAGCTCTGTGAGAGTATGAGGGAGTAGTGAGAGCTTCCTGTAAAAATTCAGTAAGGAAGACAACCTGGATAAGCAAGAGAGTGCTGCCCTAGGAGTACAAGATGGTGAGAAAGCCCACACAGGCAGCTTCTTGGTTCCCTACAGAGATGATGGGAGGGACTCAGGTCTTCCAACCTAGCCAGTGACATTTCCCCTATCAGCCTCATCTTGAGAAAAGTTCCTCTTATTTTTCATGGGCGCCAAAATAGGAAAGCAAAAACATTTGCATTTCAAAAGTGCAATGTAAGGCAATTCTTAAACCAAAGATACACATTTCTATCAATAAAATTAAATTTCTGTCTGCTAGTCCGTTGTTGCATCATGAGAAAATAGCTGGATGGATTGTCACTATGTGCAGAGACTATGTTTAGGATGATCTGAGTTACAGCTAGACTATGAAGCATGCACCAAATTCTTCAGGGAGAGGTCAGAAGTCATCCTCTAGAGAATTTGCAGGCCTTGATTTGCAATCAAGCTCTTTTCACAGCAGCAGTTCCATGTAGCTGAGTTCTATGGTGGATAGCCAGGGATTCATTTATTTAACTGCACCAATAAATCCTAAGCAATCCTTAGGGAAGCCAGCCACTCACAAACAGTAGAATGTCAGCCACTGGGTGAGGAGGCTGGTGCTGAGAGGGGCTTCCTAGTAGCCCCCAACCACAGAAAATGAGAAACTTTCCAGCTCATCCACTGCCTCAGACTCCTCTTTACTTCTTCTATGGCCATTGGGCTTCAGTGGGAAAACAGAACAAGAGTGGACGCTTGCTAGACACCCAACACATGCCATTTAGGGATAGGAGGAAGGGAGACTGGGAGAGGAATGCAGGAAGTAGAGATCACATGAAATTATGGCTGCTCCAAAGGGGACACAGTATTCAAGGCATCACGGGAAGTATAGGAGCACAGGCCCTCAGCCAGATTCCCTCTCCTCCCAGCCTCACGGACTCTGGTCGGGCAGCCTGGGGGCTAAGTGGTCTGCAGGGAGTTGGATAGTCAGTGAAAGCACTCTGCTCTCCTCCCCCAGCCCGCCTCCAGGTAAATGTGTGTATTTAACTAAACCACAACCACAAAGGCTCATGAAATTTTCCTGGAAGCCAGTTAAAGCAAGGAGAATCACAGTAGTAGATAGAATTAAGCGATGTACCAATTCTTTTTGTCTTACAAGTGCCGGAATTGCTTGTTTATACATTAAGAACAACAAAAAAAAGACTGTAGTCTTTTCTCTTAATTGCTGTAATTATACTTGTGCCACCCACAAGAGAGGCCGTTGATCTCATTTCTAAAGGGCAATTGTTGTAGCCTGGCTCGTCTGAGAGCTTTACAAGGTTTTTCTCATTTTCTGATTACCATTGGCCTATTGAGCTGCCAGTAGAAATTTATTTTCTCCCTGGTGCATT
>NW_012121821.1:1995243-2035274 GCF_000951035.1 Colobus angolensis palliatus
GCTGCTGCTGCTGCTGCTGCTGCTGCTGCTGCTGGGTAGTTACCAGGAAGAGCTCACTTCCTCCTTCCTTGGGATCAAAAGGGGTTGCAATTTCTGTGATCAATTTTGTGTGGTTAGACTTTCTCAGAATATCCTGAATGTGGAAATACTCAAAAGCCCATAATCTGGATAATAGTGGTCTGTACTGGCCACATCCCTTAGGAAAGGCTCAAGAAACCTGGGTCAAAAAATTTATAAACATTTTTTGGCTCATGTGCATTCTACATTGAATTGGGCGAAACATTTCCTTCGGGCTACCTGATACACAGCAATCTGAAGTATCATTGTGGCCTTCTACGCTTATCCTTGGAAGTCCTGCCTGGGTCCTTTCCCTGTGTAGTCGTGAAGGAATGCTGTTCCAAAGACATAGGGTCAGAAGGGCACAATAAATCAATCCAGATACACCCCTAATGAATGGCAAATTAAACAGCATTTGTTTTAAGTTCATAGGTCCTCTTGGAAGATGCCTTTTTAGTGCAAGTAAAATTCCTGGGTTGCAGGTATGAAAGGCTATGGGAGTGGGGTGTGGAGGGCTCATAGTCTCTGGGTCGTTTTAGCCACAGTTTTTAAAAGTGCCAAAAATATCGCCAAAGTTAGTTTGCCCGGCTAACTGTGAATGTGCAGTGCTTTCTGCAGCCCTTACCCTGAGACAGAATTGTCTGATTGCTGTGGATTCTGGAGCCACCCAGACTCTTGCTCATTGGGTTCCCCCCTTGCTCATTCAGGTGGTGATACTGGGCTGGATAGGTGTTTTTGAGAACCTGCCATCCTCAAGGCTGCAAAGATTGAGCTAAAACAAATCTTCCAGTCACATACAATTCTAGCAAAATCACGGAGACACGGCCTGTGGCATTGAGAAGATTAAATTACCAAGCCCGCTGTGCCCCCTCCCCCAAGTAACTGGAATAAACTTGTTAGAGCTGCATCAGAAAGAACAGAATAGCCTTTAGTCTTCCACAGCCCCTAAGCATTTTGGTAATAAATAATAAAAAGTATTTATTACATGTTACAGTGACATTGTGGAATTCAAATGCAGTTAGCCATAACATTTTCTTCCTCAAATGTTAAAAAGAAAGAAAAAAGAATTAGGAGTGGAGAGGCAGGACAGCGGGAGCAGTGGCTTTAAAACCTGAGGAATGTGGTAAAGAGAGCCTTGTGTGTTTTTTATAGTCGTAGAATGGGGGTAGAAGGTAGGGGGAAAACATGGGCAGGAAGTCAGGGGATTAGGGCTGCAGGCCTGTCGGTGCCACTGTCTGACTTTGCTACCTTGAACAGGAGGACTACCTTCGCTCCATCGCAGCTTCGCAGTTATCATCAGATAAAAGGGTTGAGAGCCTTCCTGTTTTATCAGCTGTTTATTCAGTTCTCTCAAAGACCTCTGTGTCAGGCTTCCCTGAAGTTCATTCTTCTTCTTTTTTTTTTTTTTTTTTTTTTTTTTTTGAGACGGAGTCTCGCTCTGTCGCCCAGGCTGGAGTGCAGTGGCGCGATCTCGGCTCACTGCAAGCTCCGCCTCCCGGGTTCACGCCATTCTCCTGCCTCAGCTTCCCGAGTAGCTGGGACTACAGGCACACGCCACCACGCCCGGCTAATTTTTTTGTATTTTTAGTAGAGACAGGGTTTCACCATTTAGCCAGGATGGTCTCGATCCCTGACCTTGTGACCCGCTCGCCTCGGCCTCCCAAAGTGCTGGGATTACAGGCGTGAGCCACCGCGCCCGGCCGGTACACTCTTCTGAACCATGCTTCCTTTCAACCAAAAGGGGCCAAGCTCAGTCTGAGTAATGGGCAAGGGACAAAGAAACAGGCCCTGTGTTTCCCTTGCCTCAATTTACCGTGCTGTGGACTGGACAGCAATGTCTTCCCTAGACTGACTCCCCACAACGCTACAGGAAGCATCTGGCCATAGAGGATAGTGGCTAAAAGCATAAGCTCGGAGTCACGTTTTTGGCTTGGATTCTAGCCCCGATTACCTGTAACTGTATGTTCCATTACACTGGGACCTTGAGCAACTTGTTTAATGTCTCTGAGCCACAGAGTCCTTATTTGGAAAATGGTATATTATATCTAAAAATGAATGACAGGACCTAGTATAGTCCTCGACACATACACTCTCAATTAATGGTAGCCAAAGAAATGAGCAATAATAAAGATGTTTCCTAGGCCTTAGTCTTATACTAGTAACTAAGGGTAAATGATGACTGGGAGCAGGGAAGAAGAGTGCCTTATTTGTATGTAGGAGCCTCTGGCAAGCACACATGAGCTGTTGTAGGTGCTGGCTGGGGAGGTACCACAGCACATCTTAGGAACCATGCCTGCATTTAAGGAAGGACCGCAAAGGCAAGAAGCAGGAATGAGAGACCTCTTGGGAAAAAAAAATGTGGATTTTACATTCACTCATTCATTTATCTAGCACTGAGGAGCTATTGCAGTTGTGGCTTTTGGTTACTTGTTCATGTGTTAGACCTTTGCTAGCAGGATTACAGAGATGAATGGCACCATCCTTGCTCTCAGGAAAGTGACAGTCTACAGTGCTAAAAGCAAACTGGCAGTGACAATAGAAGATACTAAGTCTGAGGAAGATAAGCACAGGGAGCATGGGAGGTGGGGTGACTGTTCTGATTTGTCCAGGACTATCTTGATTTTAACACTAAAAGCCCACATTCCAGGAAGTCCCTCTGTCCCAAGCAAACAGATAGTTGGTCACCCCAGTGGGAGGAGCCAGAGGAGTGGCAGCACCTGAACTAATCTTGCCAAGTCAGAGAGGGCTTCTTGGCAGAAGGGATGGCCTACAAGGAAAGTAGGAATTAGCCAGGCAAGGATGTTGATGAATTGGAGATGGAGTGGGTCTTAAGTAGAAAGAATCCCATATGCAAAAACCTAAAGGCAGGGGAGACAGTGAGGAAGTGGGGAACCCTGGGGAGAGAAGGTGGAAGGCCTTTCTTTGCTATGGACACTAATTGCCCTCCAAATGTGTTCCTCTTCTTGATCTCTCCTCTGACTCATGTTGATTGAGAATGTAGATCTGCAAAACTGTAGGAGATGCTGTCTAGGCAACTCTCACAGTAGCAGGGAGAAAAGAAGGAGAATTTTTCCCAAGATCCCTTTCAAGTTTTTGATTCTAAACCAAGAATCCATACCATAAGGCCATCCATCAGGGAGGTGTTCACGCGGTGTATAAGGTAAATAGCCTACGCCTTCCCTATGTATTTCAGCCACCTTGAAGAGTGACACAAGTCATCACACAGTTGATTTGCCGGCAATGATGTGTCCATCACAAAGTGAACCAGCATGGATGTGTTTGCTGCACCACTACCAGCCGGCTAAGCCACCATGGAGATGCAGGTTTAATTATTTTTTTTTCTAACTGAAAAAAAAAAAAACCCTTTTCTGGTGAGGCATCACACCCTTTCCCATGCTCATGAAGACCTAGAGAACCAGCTGGAATTTGTTTTTCCCCATTATTCCCTAAATATTTGCTGTAAAGAATGCTCTTTTATGTGACTTGTTTCTGTCCTTTACAGAGCCTATTCTGTAAATAGGAACAGTATTAAATCAAGAGGGTACCTGTTTTTCTTTTCCCAGCACGTCTTTCCCAAAGCGAATCACTTTGGGAAAGGTGATTTCTAGATTGTTAATCCTTTAGCTATGTGTTTCATCCTCTAATATCAGGCTGGTGTAGACACACTGGGAAAAGAAATAAAAACTTAATGTCTTTTCTAATGCCTCTCCCAGTGAAGAAAAGAACACGGGGAGGAAGGAGTCTTGACATCACTTAATAAAGCTTTATGAGTAACTCCTTTACTACCATAGATAACATTGCTAATGCATATTGCTCAATGAATGAAAATGTCCCAGGCTATACTTTACAACAGGCAGAAAACTTTGAGCTGTCTTGCCAATGCTTTATACTAAGTGCCAAATCCTTATTTCTTTCTTAGGCATTTATTGTAATAACATGAATCATGATGCATCACTCTGGTATTCGTGTGGCTGCTCAGTGTTAAGTCCCCAGGACCTCCATGGAGTTGACTTTATTTGGTTTTTCCACTTCCGTTTCTGCGCGAGAGCTACATGAACTCAGACATGAAGGCTCACAGGAGCTCAAGTGGGCGGCCCTTTCTGTTGCTGTTTTGGTCTGCCTGTACTCAGTGGTTGTGGTATGTGCAGACCTGAGCACTTCAGGGGACATTCAGCTGGAACTATCCCCATTTCCTCTAGTTTCCATTAAAACAAGAGACTTAGGATGATATTCAGGAATGCTCAGACAGTTGCAAACCTCTGGGGCACTTGGAAGAAATGTGGCTATTAGTAGAATTTTTGAGCATTGACGTATATGTTTTCTAACTTCCCATATATAATCCTGAGAGTGGGGCTGGATGTTAAACCCTGGAAATAGGGAGTTTCCAGAAAACCATTCAAGGTATCAGTATCAGGTTTTTGACTTGATGAAGAGTTTGGATGAGTGGCTTCTGTATATAAAGGTTAATAGTGCCTATTTCAAAGCCTAAATGGAATGCTGTGCTCATCTCCAACTTTGTGAATGTTCAATTGGCACAGTCAACTTATTCACTTTGAAAGTCTTAACCATGCTGGTGAACCAGCAGGAGTGCTGTTGGGAATATTTAACATAAGCAAAAAGGAAAGGTAATGAACATTGAGAGCAATTGAAAGGATGATCCAGTGAAAAATATGTGGCCTTACCTGAGTGTCTCAGCTGAGCATCAGTCCAGCGGAGCACCAATCACTTGCAGTGGCTGTGGCAAAGACAGTGATGGCTTATTCATTGATTTGTACAATAAATATTGTGCCCTCACTATATGCCACTTACTCTGTTAGGCACTGGAGATACCATTCTGGACAAAACCAGACGTGCTCCTGTCCTTCCAAGCCTAACAATTTGGCCCAAGAGACAGATATTGATCAAGTAGTCACATAAAAATAAATAAAACGTCAACCTTGACATTGACAAGGAATTGGACAAGGTACTATGAAAGGCCTTGACCTAGCTCAGGATATAATGATTGGGCTGAGACTTAAAAGATGAGAAGTAATTAACTAGGATACCACAGGAGGGAAGAGTGCTTCAGGCAGAGGAAACAGCTTGTGCATATGAAGTTGAGTGGTTCACCCAGTCATAAAATTAATAACTGGTAGATTCAGAGATGGGTGAAGAGCTCTAGGGGTCTCAGTTAGGAGTTTTACTAACCCTATCTAATAGACCTTTTGCATAGTTCTATAGCTATGCCGTTGGATACAGTAGCCATTAGTTATATGTGGCTATTAGCCCTTAAACTGTGTTTAGTGTGACAAGGAACTGAAATTTTATTTAATTTTAATTCATTTAAATATAAATAGCCAAATGTGGCTACCATATTGGAAAGCACAGATCTATATGAACCAAGTCCTGAACTAGCCCAAGCTACATAGGGCAGAGGGTTATTAAAGAGGAGAGGAAATAATTTTTTTTTTTCTGAGATAACAATAAGCACATTGACCCAGGGGCTTCATTCATTCACTCTCACTCAAAAACATAAATTTATTGGGTACTCACCATGTGCCAGGCACTAGGCTAGACCTGGAGCTTCTCTGATTAACAAGACCAATCTCCCACTCTTGAGGTGTTCAGAGTCTAATGAGAGCAGAAACACTCACAGTAATAATAGCAATACATTGTGGTTGAATTGGCAGGACTTTGCTTTTTTAGGGTTGCTTACAATAGGAAGAACGGAGGGATCATTCTTCTCTAATCCAACACTAGGTATGCTCAACCCTATAGGTAAAGGTCATGGTTTCTAAATCCCAACTGCTCCATACTCCAAGGTCTTCAAATAAAGAGGGAAGGTTTTAATATAACACACTACACACTTTAAAAAAAAATCTCCCAAATTCAGTATACCAGTAGAAAAAAAGAGGTGGATTTGCTTTTCATATAGGCCTTGCATGCCTCTTCATATGTAGGGCATCTATTGCTGAGTTTGGGGAAGTTGGGCCCCACCAGTTGAAATTCTTCATAAATAGGTCGTGAGACTTTTACTCAAGGATCCGGGAAGTGACATCAAATTTTAGTCAGAGCCAAGCTGTATTTTCATGAGACTTTCAGGCATTGACTTTTGCTTCTCACATGGGCTAAAAAGGGAGCTAATAACTTTTACATGTTTTCTAAAAGCACTTTCTCACAAGCAGTGGCTGTACAAACACTTCAAACACTTAAACCTTCCTGCTATTACACACAGAATGCCAACAGTTATTACATCATTGTGAAAAACACTTCCTGATACTCAATTATACTCATTATGCCTAAATATTTAATTCCTGCCAATACCCAATTTAAATCGTCACTTCAAAATAATTTGTTTCCGATTATTGGGATCTACTAAATTACCTCCTTAAACCTATCACCTGAAAAAACATTACATGCCAGGGAGAATAAAGAGACCTTCCCCATTACAAACTCAGGACACTTGCCCAGGGAGCTTCTCCTTATGGCACACTGGTCTCTACAGTGTGTTCTGGCTTACAGCTTGTCCCTCCATCTTGGAGAGCCAAGGAGGAGGAACTCAGATGGTGTGCCCCACTGACCTAGTCTGTCAACAATGACTGCTCAGCAAAATTAGTGGGTGTGGGGTGTGGAGTAAAAAATACAGAAGCAGAGGCTTACTCAAAATGCACTTAATGAGAACCATCTAGGGGGACTGGAAATACATATTTTTAAAAAATATCTCAAGGGATTCACAAATGATTGGTTAACAGACTAGAAAATACTATTGTATTCAATTAGCATATTTTACCATTACATTTATGACATAATTTTCAGTGTGAAGTTTGTCAGTGTTTCTTTTTCCTCTGAATTAGACAAGTACCTCAGGACTTCTTAATACCAAAGTGACTCTCCCTCATCTGTATTATTGCTGATAGGGCATTGCATTTCCACCAACAATACTAACCTAAATTTCTCCATATGTTTCTTTTTTCATCAATGCTTCTTGCACTTCATTTGTTTTTTTTGGGTTAAATTTTGCTCCTGCTAAAGTATATCCTTTGGTATTTCTTTCCATGAAGGCCTTAGTAGTAAACATTTTTAGTTTTTGGAAGTCTGAACATATCTTTATTCTTGTATCATTTAAGAGTGAAACTTTATCAGGATATAAAAAGCTAAAATAATAATCGTATCCCATAAGCACAGAGAAGATATTATTCCATTGTCTTCTGGAATCCATTGTTGCTTATGAGAAGTCATCTGTTAATAATCTAATTATCTTTACTTTAAAGGTAATTTGTCTTTTCTTTCTGGTAATATTTATCTTTATTTTCATGTAGTGTGGTTTCAATGATATGTGTTTAGGTTCAGATTTGTGCTTAATTATCATTTTTGGATTCCATGTTCTTTTTCAACTTAAGGATTTATAATTTTCTTTAAGTTCGAAAATATTTCTACCATTGTCTTCAAATAATACCTCTTGCCCACATGTTGGGTTGTTCATTCTATCTCCATGTCTTTTTATCTTCTCTTTTATATGCTTAATGTCTTTATCTTTTTGAAAAGTGTTTTCCTGAGGGAAAATTAGTAAATTAGAGGTAAATGTCAGGAGGTCACTTTACTGTTTCACTCATATATTCAGGCTCTAAAGTATTTTTAGTGACTATATTTTTCATTACTAGAACCTATATTTGCCATTAAAAAAAAATCCCAACTTTTTTTCCAAGACATTTTTGCACATTTCTTTCTTTTTCTCATGAATATTTTTAAAATGCATATTAAAAACCTCTTTCAGATTTCTTAACTATTTCTATTCTTGTGCATTTGCTCAGTCTTTCATGGAAGTTTATTATGTACCTGTGAGCTCATCTTCAGGGAGAGTTATTTTTCATAGGGGGCATCTCTTTGAAGAGGTACAAAGTTTGCTTGTGGACCAGTTTTTATGTTAATTTCTCATTCTTGTATTATATAGGTAGCATTAATTGAGAATCTGCCATTGGACAGAGTGGTCTTGGGGTTTCTGTTTCTCATAAGTGACTTTCCCCTCTTCACAGTTCCACATACCTGACCTGATGGAGAGAGTTTTCCTAGTGTTTTATCAAGACAGAACTTCCCAGCACCTAGATTTAGGCAGAATTCAGGATCTAGCTTTACAGCACACATAGTGCTTTCAACATCAGTCCTGCATAGCTGATACTTCCCTAAGCCCTAGGAGTATTCCACTTCAAACATGTCTGTAAGAAATTTTATTTTCAGCTTCCATTTTGAGCTCTTTGAGTAATGATTAAAAGCGTAGAATCTAGATTCTGACCACTTCGAATTAAAATAAACAGCTCTGCCACTTACTAGCTGTATAACTTTGGGGAAGTTGCTGAATCTCTCCATGCCTTAGTTTTCTCAGCTATAAAACTGTGACAATAACTTTCTCATGGAGTTGTGGGGATCAAATAAGTTAATATAGGTGAAATACTGAGGATGGTGCCTGACACACAGCAAGCATTAAATATATGTTTGCCATCATAATCTTACTTTCAGCTTGCCTATATATTAAACTTTTTTGTTAATACATTATATATATATAGGCATATGTTAACATATATTTAATAGATATAATTTTGTTAAATATATTTTATTAGGTTATATATGTGTCCTATATATAAGTATATATTAACATATTTTAATATACATAATTTTGTTAAATGTATTTTATTATATGTACGTCTTATATATTTTCTTTCATAATTTGAAAAATATGTTTTATATATGGATAGCATAAGATTTTCATTCTGTTTTAGAAATATGGCCTTTCTAAAGTGAAGGCACAGTGGTAACAAGCAGGATATGGGAAGCTTATATTATATTCAGTTGCTATATGCAGGATTTGGGGCCTCTGACTTCTCAATGGTTGAATTCTTTTTTCCTCATTAAAGGCTTGGCTGGGCTCTGCTATCCTTCTCTCCTTCCCATGGCTGTCACTGCTAATCTTCACAAATTCATCTTTATTTTGAAGGTCATGGAACTCCAGAGATGTTTAGATGTATTTGAGCTGGCAGGAGAATTATTTTACTTCATTCATTCCTACATACAAAAGGTTTTTTATTTTGTGTTTTACCATTTTATTTGACCACACCAGCAAGTCTGTTTAACTGAATGTGGTATTTTCACAAGGAATAATGATCTGAGGAAAGGGGGCCTGTTCCCGAAAGTGGGATTGTAGATGCTAGTCTTGGCTCAGTTTCTGGGGTTTATTAAAAGAGTGTTTATAAAACCACTCTGTTTTTATTTACCAAGAATATTAGTGGGGGAAAGGGGCAAGAAAAAAATGGCCTGGGACTCAAAATTCTCTGAGGATAAATCAATCATTAAGTAGATCATATTTACATGAATAACCAAGACTTGATGTGATGTGTCAGCCTGCTCAGCTCCTAGCCACAGGTCAGCAAGGATTTAATGCACAATCAACCTTCTCTCATTCTACAGAAAAAAATGAAGAAACTAGTCAACTAAGCAGCAGGCTGCTCTAAGGTTTCTTGAGTAGAAGGGTGATCTGTGTGCAATAAAGAGCACCACTTTTTGTGAATCCGTCTCTCTTTCCTTTCTTTCTTCCTTTTGGAAACCTAGCAATGGCTGTGAACATTATGGTGACATATAGTTTATCAGAGGCCCTTACTATGCTTTTTTTTTTTTTTTTTTTTTTTTGAGACAAAGTCTCATTCTGTCATTAAGGCTGGAGAGCCATGGTGCGATCACAGTTCACTGCAGCCTTGATCTCCTGGGCTCAAATGATCCTCCTGCCTCAGCCTCCCGAGAAGCTGGGACTATAGGTGTACATCACCATGACCAGATATTATTATTATTTTTTTTTTTTTTTTGTAGAGACAGGTCTCACTATCTTGCCCAAGCTGGTCTCTCACACTCCTGGGCTCAAGCAATCTTCCCACCTTGGCCTCCCAAAGCACTGGGATTATAGACATAAGCCACTGAACCTGGCCTCTTACTATGCATTAAAACACTACTTTTGGCAATAAAAGCCCCCAAAGACAATCCTGAACTTAGGCAGGGAGTCTGACTGTGCACTCCATAAAATGGTGTTGAAAACTGTGTGAGCACACATGCATATTTTTTGGTTTGGAGTCGAGAGAAGGGACATGGAGCCAGAGCACAGTGAGACACCCATGGGCTGGGAATTCCTCTCTGCCTGGCCTCGTTCAATCTACAAATTACTAAACGGGTAGAGTTACTAATACAGGGCATGGCTTTGATGTGTATAACACAAAAATGTTTCTAAAAAACAAGACAGAGTTGAATAATTCATTTATTCTGAGTTCTGTAGGTAGACCCACTGTTCTTTCAGAGGGAATCAATACATGGTGGATAGAGAGGTTAGAATTAAAAATTTTAATCCCAGATGTGTCAAGGCATAATTAATTCATTAATTAATTATCTCAACAAATACTTATCAAATGTCTACTATGTGTCAGACACTGTAGCAGACTCTGGAGATATAATGAAGAACAATGCAGACACAGCCTCTACTTTCTTGGAATTTATAAGTTGTATGCTGATAAGCAAATAACTTTGTCTCTCTGAGAGTCATTTTTTAATCTGTAAAATGGGGTTGTAGCAAGGACTAAATGAGAAAATGTATGGGAAAGTGCTTTATAAACACTAATGTTTTCTGTATACTGAAGATCACACATACATACACATGCACAATTGTCTTCCATTCATTGCAAAGTGTAATGAAAGATCAATGAAGTTGGATCAAAGAGCACATGACATAAATTAAATCTTTATATTTATCAAAAGGGGAGGTTGTGTGGAGACTTTCTTAGGAGTGAGTTAGGAACTTGAAGATGACTGAGGCATCCCTCGAGAGTTTTTGAAGGAGCTAGATTATAAATTATAAACCACCCTGAGCGTTTTTTATTCCCTTCTGTATGCACTCTTGGGCTTTTGGAACAGTGCTCAGAGGATAATCTGAAAGGCTTCAAGGTCAAGGATGGAGAGAAGACAATGTAACAGTCCAGTCCAGCTCTGACCACCTGCAGAAATGCCTGGAGCAAGCTAGTCCCAGGAGAATCCTCTATGAGATCTCAGGAAGCAAGAAAAGGCTCTATGGAGGGAATGGCTTTTAGTGGATACTTTGTGATTGGAGGAGAAAGACTGACCTCAACTTCTCTTTCTCCATGCTGTTTTTTAAAACCATGCTGAGGTGCACACTCTAGACAGGGTTGGGCATAGAGACAGGCAAAGAAGATCAGAAACTCCAAGAGCCTCTTGTAATGACAGGCCACTGAGCTGGAGCCTTCACCTCAGCCATCTGTGGCTCCTCCTTCTTTTCTAGACCAAGGACACATGTCAAGTACTTGTTACTGTAGAAGAATAAAGATAAGTGATGTGTTATTCTCTGAGGAGTTTAAATTATGACATCCAAAAAAGAGAAAGTATTGTGACACCAGAAACAGAACCAGAATGACAAATTAATGTCATAAACCCATTCATTTCTTCAATTTCCACTGCTGCTACCTTTGGTGGAGCCACCTGGGGAACAGGCAAAGTCCTCTTTATTGATCTAATTTTTTCTCTAGGTTTCCTCAAATGCATTCTCCATACAAAAGCCAGCAGTTTTTTTTTTTTCCAGATAAATTCAGATTATGTCTCTTTCCTGTTTAAAACTATTCCATGTCTTCTCTTTGCACTTGGAAGAAACCCCATTCTCTTTGCCTTGACCTAGAAGTCCCTTCATGATCTGGTCCCTAACATCTCATCAAAGGCATCTCCTATATGTAACCTCTTTCCCTATACTTCCATCCACATTGGCCTTTTCTTATCCCCTCAAATTTTCCAAACTTTTCTGCCTCAGGACCATAGCATAGGCTGTTTCTTTAGACTGGAAGGCTCTTCAATGGCTGATTCTTCCCCTCGACTCCAAGAGGCCTCACTAGCATCCTGACTTGGGGAAATCCTCCTCTGTTCTCTATTACAGAACTCTGGTTGCCTACTTCAAAGCACCTGTCCCGAGCTGTAATGCATGCACCTGTTTATTTGTTTGTCTCTCTGTTGGAATAAACTGCAAGATCCAGGTGGGATAAATCTATGGTTACTCACCACACCCTTGCACTTGAAACTCAGGATGATGTAAAAAAATATTAAAGGAATAAATACAAGTTTGACTTTCTCCTTAATTTTTCTTACAGAGAGCAGGGGTGATTGCATAGGGCATAACTTCCCCATGCCTCCCTACTTTTCCACATGCAGTTGCTTCTATCTGGGCTGCCTTTTCCCCTTGGCTGATCTCCAAATTCCTACTCATTCCACTTCCAGAACCAACACCACCCTTTCTCCTTCTGTGAAATCTTCTCTTATATTCTCTTTTTTGTGTCTTCACACTATCACATAGACCTCTGTTTTGTAATTATGTGTGTATCTTCCTGTACTCCTTCCCTTTCATTGTGAATTCTCTGAGGACAAAAAGCTTATCTTATTCCTCTTTCCATCTTTAGCCCTAGCGCAGAATATGATATTCACATGATATACACATGCATGGGGAGCCTACAGATTTTATACATGTCATAGAGAAGGGCCCAGGGAAAGCTGGCCACTCTTTGGCGGCGATGTCTGCCCTTGGTTCCTCTTGCTGAACAAAGGATGGTCTATGAACAGGAAGGATGGGATGCTCCCTCCCCACTGCCTGCCCCACTCAGAAGTGAAGGCAGCTTGTACTCAGGCCGAATAGGGTTTCCCAATCCTTCGAAAGGAAAGCATTCTTCGGGCAGATTTTCAAGCTGAAACCATCCGGAACAAAAGCTGCTTCCAGTGGTGGCCGAGCAGACCAGTGCCCCTCTCCCTACGGCCCTAGTACAATTACTACCTAATGGGAGAGGGATGTGAAGTCTTCAGGTGAAACATTTCATCAGGGCCACTGTCAGCCAGTGAGAGAGAGACCTGTGAGCTCGCCAGTTGATCACGTGGGACAGTTAGAGGTGCCCAAGCAGCAGAGAAAGTGAGGAGGAGGAGAAGGAGGAGCAGCAGCAGCACACAGCCTGCCCGGTCCATTTTCACCACGCTTCCTTCCCCCAGTGGCCACCATTGGATTCTGTATAACCCATGGTTGGGAACTCGGGCCCTTGAAAATGAGGCACTGTTCCCTGCCAGGCAGAGAGTCCGAGAGGAAAGCTCTTCGTCTTTGAAGGAAATGTGAGCATCACAACTGAATGTCTTTTAATTAACTTAGGTCCACATTTCTGCCAGACTTCCCAACTTTTTTTTTTTTTTAACATTATCTCTCTTGACCTGCCTCCCAAGGACCCTCATGTTCTCCTGTCCATTTCATCCCTCTTCCCAAGGAGAGGACTGGGATACCCCAGCAACATTCCAGATGTTTCTATCTCTTTGCACACTGCTGAAAAGCAACTGTTCGGGCAATAGTTTCTGAGGTCCTGTGGAATGGAAGGCAACGCCTACCTATGCTCAGGGATAAATTGAAAAAATAATAATAACAACTACTTCTCCTGAAGGCCAAGAAAAAATTCAGTGGAACTCGTGGGAACTTCAAATTATGAGGGAGGCCATTGGAGCAGTCCTGCATTTAGTAATAATCCTTGAGTCACGGCCGCCCAGATACTGCCTCCGGGTCTGATTTTCCTTTGAGGCCTTGGAGTATATACTCAGATGAACATGAGTTTAGAGTTTTCAAAGGTCCAGGTTGGCTAGTGAGTTGTCTGTAAACTGGCTGCTGCCTACCAGAACAGGCATTATCTTAATGGTACTGATAGATCTGAAGTGTCACACATCATTAAAATAGCTGATTGATTAGTAGAAAATAATTAGCCTGCCCTGCGTTGCTGGAAAGACTTTTGGCATACCAAGAAGGAGATATGGAAGGGACGTGGGGTCATCCATCTTTTGATCATTTGTTTTCCATCCAACGTGATGAAAAAGGCCCTGATAACCCTTAGGGAAAGGAAGGAATATAAACATGTCTTAGTTCTTCTCTGCCATTTACTCAGAGAGAAGCTATCTGCAGACTTTCTGGAGTGTGGTGTGTTTATTCCAGTTACGTAGACACACTCCTTTAAATCAAACACACTGTTAGTGCCTTGGAGTTGTAAATCAGTGGTTCTTTTCAAGTGACTTGATAGAATGTGATATTCTACTTTCCCTTGACAGGATATAAACATCGAAACCTAAATATTATAATCAAGTCCAGCCATTGGCAGGACCGTGAAGAAGGACACGTAGATTCTAGTAGCTTTTCAATGTCCTTCTTGCCTTTCGTGGTATCTGTCTTCCTCTGGATGTTCAATAGTCATTCTCTTTCACTACTTGAGAGATAAGTTGACAAACTTATTTATATTCAGGAGTGATGTGGTTTAAGGCATTTTTATGTTCATAGACATTTGCACAAAGAACCTTGAGCCAAAGGGTGTCTCTGGGGAGGTATTTTGCTGGCATGATGGGCCTTGTCAGTACCCTGGAAATCAAGTTGTCAAACTTGCAGGCCATCAGTACTCTGATGATACTACACTCTTGGAGAGGCTGGGGGCAGAGTAAGCAGATCTGGATCACCTGGGGGCCTTCGGTTGACCCTTAGATGCACCTCCTGCCTCCCTCCACACCCTTTAGCCTCCATCACTACTTTAAAAAGCCACTGTTACAGATGAAAGCATATTATGCTCAGATTAGAAAATAAAATGGTGAAACACTGTTGGTCTGGAGAACAGAGTCTGAGTTTGGGAGCTGGCTGGAATTGGGCATTCTGACCCTTTTCAGGCAAGTGACCTTGGGCACATTACTTACTGTCCCCGAAACAATTGAACAAGATTGCTCTGAAACTTGCATAAAATTAATGCAGGACAAAATGCTTAGTCAGGTTGGGTGGGGTGGCTCACGCCTGTAATTCCAGCACTTTAGGAGGCCAGGTGGTCAGATCACTTGAAGTCACGATTTCGAGACCAGCCTGGCCAGCATGGGGAAACCCTGTCTCTACTAAAAATATTTAATACAAAAAATTTAGCTGATCTTAGTGGTGGGTGCCTGTAATCCCAGTTACTCAGGAGGCTGAGGCAGAAGAATCGCTTGAGCCCAGGAGGTGGAGGTTGCAGTGAGCCAAGATCATGCCCCTGTATTCCAGCCTGGGTAACTAAGTGAGACTGTCTCAAAAAAAAAAAAAAAAAGAAATAAGCTTAGCCAATAAATATTAGTTTTCTTCCCTTTTAAAATATAATCAGAAACTCTGAATTTCACCTGAATATAATTTGTTGACATCAACTCTTAAACATTTTTTTTGTGCAACATTTTTTACAAGATAACATTTTTTTGTGCAACATTTTTTACAAGATAGCATGATTAAGTATTTTTTCCTAAACATATGAGTAATGCGTCTTCATTGCAGAAATTCAGGTAGTTAAAAAAAAAAAAAAGAAAGAAAATCTATCAGCTTTTCTTAGGCAGAATCACTCATTTTTAAAAAAAATTATTTTTTGATACATTTGCCCCTGCACTTCCCCACCCCCTGATTCTGGGCCTTTTTATAATGTTTGCTGTTATACTGCATCTTCCTACTTGTTGACTTCTTTTCTCCTTTAATACATCATAAGCATTTTTCCATGATATTAAACATGCAGTTTGTGTGTGTGTGTGTGTGTGTGTGTGTGTGTGTGTTACAGTTGCTGCCATCACTGGACAGCCTATTCTTGGCAAGACCTTGAGTTCTTTTTTGAATTTTTGTCATATGGCTGGATATGGGAGTAGAGATGTAGGATAGTGGTGAATTTTATCTTAGTTCTCCTTCCACT
The DNA here is from genome assembly GCF_000951035.1 of Colobus angolensis palliatus. Lineage (NCBI taxonomy): Eukaryota > Metazoa > Chordata > Mammalia > Primates > Cercopithecidae > Colobus > Colobus angolensis. Next base: position 2,011,059 of record NW_012121821.1, read on the forward strand.
GACCAGAAGTTCCTTCTGCCTTCAGTGACAAAAGGCTGCATTTCAAATGCAGTTATTGGAAAGGGTCCTTTGATCCCCACAACTGGCCCCAGGGCAATGCAGAGTTGTGGCATAAGTGGTTTTTGAATGAATAAATGTATGCATGAAGGAAGAGGCATACCATTCATTCAGAAATAGGGATGCTAGGTGGTTTTGAATTCTCGGCAAGGCATTATCGGTAATTTTTAGCTTTTGTTTTTATGTTACTTCTCTGTGACTCAGTTTCATTACCTGCAAGATAGAAATAATAATAGTCCCTACCTCATGGGGTTGGCACGGTATTATATGAACGAATACATGTGAAGTGACTTTCAACATTGCCTGGCAAAAAGAGAGTGCTCAATAAACCATAGCTCATCATCATCATCATCATCATTATGTGCTTTACAATATATTCCAACATTTTTTCAGTGAGCCCAGCCACTCAAACACACAATGATTTTTAAACTTTTTTTTTTTTTAAGAAAGTACACATAGGCATGAGAAGATAGCATCTTAGGACAGTAAAGTAAAACAGGATGAGGTGATTGGCTAGATACCAGGAAAAGGAAGTTCTAACAGAGACAGAAAGGCACAGAAAAGAAAACAAAGAAGGGAGAAAGGAAAACAAAGAGAAAGGAGGGAGCAATTACAGGCAGACCAGAATTCAGCGGAGGGAAGGGCCAGGTATGTAAGTTTGAAAAATGCACCATGGGACTTGACTGTGCAGTGAAGACTGAGACCCGTTACTCTAGGACGTTAAGGAGGAAGCTTCACAGACCCTCTGCGGCTCCCTGTCCTATTACCCAGTCAGGAAAGGGGAAGGGGATCAGGGTGGCGAGAAGGGAATAAGGGTAGGAATTAGAAAATGAGAAAATTGAAACATGGAAAGGTAAATTAACTCGTGAAAGGTCTCTTGCCTCATTGCTGGCAACACTGGGTCCAGAACTCAGCTTTCAGGGTATCCGAATTAGTTCTCAATACTTCTCCAACCCTGTCTGCCAGTTTCTCTCTGTACTTGGAGACCTAAATACAAAAATTGACTCAAGAATTTGAAATCTATGCCTTAACTTTTAGGGTGGCCATATGTTGAGGGAGGAACAAAGATACTGGTCAAAGTTTCCATCAATGACCTGCCGAAAATTGGAAAATATCAGGTACCATCACTTCCTCACTCCCCACAAGTCTTGCAGACCTCTCTCTCTTTGCAAACAGCAGTCAGGGAAGGTTCAAAGCCAACAGCAGTCAGGGAAGGTTCAAAGCTTAATAAATTAATAGCTCTTATTCCACTGAACAAAATGTAAGAGAAAGAATCAATTGGTTATTTTAGTTTCACAGCAGCCAATGTGTACGTGTGACTCGACTGATCAAGACTCAGAAATTTTCTCCATTCCAGGCTGATGGGCTTGGCTTTTGGAATTCCAAGCCCTTGCATGTAGATTGGCTATAGGAGCCATGAAAACATTATTTGTACGTTTTTGGTTTTGTTTCTGCATTTGGTGCTACAACTTGCAAATAGTGGCCATACTAGTTTAAACGTATTTCTTAATATACAAGGATATTTGTATTCTTTTTCTGGCATTCATTTTACTGGATTATTAGATCAAATATGGGTGTGTGCGTTGTGAGATAATCTTTTATTGGTTGGTTGGTTGGTTGGTTTATAAACAATTGGGAACAAAGACTGGAAGCCAGGTAAGATTGTTGATGGAATGCAGTCTAGCAACACTTAGGCTGGTATAGAATCTAAGATTCACAACTCCTTAAAGAAGATGCCATGTGCTTTGAGAGTAGGGTCAGTGTCAAAATTAGAGCACTCTGAGTTAGTCTAGTTTATGTTTCTAGAAGCTCTATTTTCTTCCCACGTCAAAACTTCAAAACACCTGAGAAAATAAGTAGGAAGGTCTCTGTGGTTATGAACTTTGAGTGAATGATGACAATTTTGAGATACGTGCCAAAATAGGAGAGTCTTCATTTTCCTCATACTTGTTAAGGTAGTGGTCTGGACTTGCTCAGTCCTACACCTGAAGCAAAGGGAGGGCCTGTGGGAGCTCCTTCCAAGGAGGCGAGTGCTCTTTGTTCCCTCGTGGCCTCTGAAGTTACTCTAGAGCTATACAGTTCAAGGCCAGCAGATGGCGCGTGGCGTCAGGCTGCGAGATAGCGCCGAGACAGCATGGACGCCGAGAGCCGGGGAAAGCCAACTGTACTACGGGAATGTAAACTTTAGTTAGGAATAGAAGTACGCTCATTTTAGCTATTAGATGATTTGCCTGATACTCTGGCTCTTTATTTCGAGGATGTCTAGCTCACCTGTGATATAACTCAGATCCCATTTCACTCATTTCTTAAACTAGGAATGGGTAAGGCTTACCATTCTCCTCTGCTTGTTTAGGACACTCTTGAGAACCTCCTAAAATGCTGTGGAATGGAACAGTGGGACCGACCAGAAGTACATTCTGGGGAGAAGAGAATAAAAACACCATTCCTTGAGAGTGGAAATGTCAGAGGCATTCAAACCAGAGCGACTCCATCTTCAGTAGGGGCTGGGTAAAATGAGAACGAGACCTGCTGGGCTGCATTCCCAGGAGGTTAGACATTCTTAGTCACAGGATGAGATAGGAGGTCAGCAGGATTGGTATCACAAGATACATGTCATAAAGACCCTGGTAATAAAACACGATGCCATAAAGAAGCCGGCCAAAATCAAGATGGTGATGAAAGTGACCTCTGGTCATCCTCACTGCTCATTATACGTTAATTATAATGCATTAGCAGGCTAATAAACATTCCCACCAGTGCCATGACAGTTTACAAATGCCATGGCAACATCCAAGTTACCCTATATGGTCTAGAAAGGGGAGGAACCCTCAGTTTTGGGAACCTCCCCTTTTCCAGAAAGCTTATCAATAATCTACCCCTTGTTTAGCATATAATCAAGAAATAACCATAAAAATGGCCATCCAGCAGCCCTCAGTGCTGCTCTACGGAATAGCCATCCTTTTGTTTTTTCACTTCTCTAGTAAACTTGCTTTCACTTTATGGACTCCTGAATTCTTTCTTGCACAAGATCCAAGAACCCTCTCTTGGGGTCTGGATCGGGACACCTTTCCAGTAACAGAAGCAGATGATCATACAGTCCTCTTTATTGTCCTTCCCCAGCCCACAACCAAGTTTCCTAGAATCATAGTACAGTTTCCTAGAAGGCCTACTGCTGGCATATAGTTAGAGATAACTGATGACATCTCTTAGGTTTTGAAAATAGATTACTTGTACACTTATCAAGCAGATTTTAACTTAATCTAATTGTTTTCGGTTCAGCACCTTGACCTGGTGTCACCGAGCCTGGAACTTCTCCAGAGAATAAACTTCTAGTTTTCTAAGGGAAGAGGGAAGGAAAAGAGAAGAGTGGAGGGATAATTGTCTGGCTGCATGGGGGTGGATGAGGGAACCTAGAGATTAAACTGCTCCACCTTCCTCAGACCTTCAGCCAAACCAAGTTTCAGCCCCATGCTTCAGCCTCATTTTCTATAGTACTTAGTGCCTCTAAGGCCTGAATCTTTCTGGGGCTCTAAAGGGAAAATTGCTGTGCTTTTTATTATTTAAAAAAATTTTTTTTTAATCAATATTCTCTTTAGCAGATACCTGTCATTCTGTTAAACCCCTGCTGTACATTTTCTTTGTTTCCCACATTGTGATTTTTATATTTCCAGGGCAGAATTTCCCGGTATCCCTTGCAGCTCCCAGGGAGTAGGTCTGGGACCTATGTTCTACCAACCAAATACACCCACATGAAGCTCTGATTTGGAAGTCAGCAACATGCGGACACAGACTGGGTTCTGAGCATCTATGGTGCAGATGAAGATGATGGCAGGAGCTGTGGAGGCAGTAGAATCCTCATCAATCCTCTTCTGTGTGAGATGCCAGGCTGTGTTCCTATGAGCTTAGCCTTGAGCTTCTTTTTTTGCCAGACCTCCCAATGAATCACCAAGCTCCTAATAACTCTCAGTAATTTCCTTTTATGCTCAAACCAACCCAAATGGTTTCTATAGTTTGCAACTAAAGGGGAAAAAAAGGAAGAAAGAAAAGAGACTAATAAATTTGGTCCATGAAAGTAGGGTCAATCTAAAATCTAAAAGAATAAAAAATGCAGAATTGGGCTCAATGCAGGCAGGAAGACAGAAGGCAAAGTGTATTTTGTTATGTACAAAGTACTATATATGGTACAACATTCCAATGCTCCCTTCCTAAGGCAGGTGCTATTTGACTGTGGCCACAACCCAATATGGAGAGAAACTCCATGACATGGAGCACTGAAACACTGACAAAGCCAACTGCTTCTTTATCTGCACCAAAGCAGCAGAAATAATGACTTCAAAGTAGCAACCTTAACCAGAAAGACCCGAAATCCTTCTCCCATTATCATTATTATTATTATTGTTATTATTTTGCAAGGCATGCTCACTGGACCTTCTCCCATTATTTAAGGATTCTCTGCAAGACACCTTGGACCTATTAAAAAAGTTCTGGTTGAGGGGAGTGTTTCCCCATGAGAAGCTACGATTTCAAATAGTCTCAAAGAAGTAGCCATTGAAGAAGAACTAGAAAAGGATAGATCAGTGATGTTGGAAGTAAAGGGGCGAGAATCTTCAGGTTTAAAGACTGTGGACACAGCATCTTTGACTATGTCTACACACATATGCAATTGATAGGAAGCAAATAGAACAGAAGCCAACTAAGATTTTTAGGAAACCACATTGTCAAAGACACCTCAAGCCTGCCTGAAAACAGCCTATGATTTTTATTTTTAAAACAAATTCCAGGCCTCTAGACCCACACTAGCGTGAAGAGGTCTGAGGAAGCTGTATGTCCCTCAAGAAAGCAATTCTTTATTGCCCATCAAAGATGAATCCACAGGGGATCATTAACAAGGAGATCATCCCGGAGAGCAGCTTCTAGAATCACCAACCAAGTAAGTGTCATTGCTATCCCTATTCAGCAAGGTTTGCTATTTGCTACTCATTCAGGACTGCTGAATGTTTCCCATTCTTCTATGTTTTAAACTGAAAGTTTAAAACAAAATCTTGGTTATCCCATTTTTTCTTTACGTTTGTATAATTGGGAGTGGGTATTGCGAGACAGCTTGTCTTTGAGCTTTGGGCTTTTAGTAGCAGTAGTTTTTGTTTGTTTGTTTGTTTGTTTGTTTTTAACAATTAGCATTACCCTTACTATTTAAGACAGAAGATTTTTCAGAACAAAGACCTCAAAATGAGAAGGAATGTGTTCTAGACTTAAAACATTGCTCAGGTGTGTTAGCAAGGACTGAGACCTTGAAGGTCTCCAAATACCATTAAGAATCATTGTGTTATCCTCTTTCTCACCTGTTGGATTTGTTTGTTTGTTTTTACTTGTGATTGATGAACTGGGAGAAGAGAAGTGGTCTAGAAAGGGTGAGAGTGGGTGGACAGATAGGATACAGGTGGCCTCAAATGGAGAGTGGTCACCTGTGAACAGAGGCCATGTTGATCTCCCTGCATTGCCTCTTCTTCCCTGCTCCTTGCAATGACCTTTACCTGGACTCAGTCAAAACAGCTCGTCCTTCTCCTTCCCAACCTCAAGCTTATAGTGCAGTTAATCTAGAGGTCAGCTGAAGTGCAGTTTCAAGTGGCTCAAACCCCTTTGCAGGTGTAGGGAAGGAGTTTGGAACAGGGAAGGGGTAGGTTGGGGGTGAAGATGGGAGGAGCTCATGACTTCCCTAATTAGCTCTGATTCAGAGCTCAGACTTCTGTTATCATTTTCTACCCACAAGTGCTGTCTCATTCCTTTGATTTCCTTCATTTCTATTCAGCCTCATGAAATAAAGAAATAAAGTAAACAAACAAGTAAATTAAAACGGGATCTTTATGGATGTGACAGGAAGCTTAGCAAGCCAAGAAAGTCTTCTATCCAGGTGATGCAAATAACTGTAAAACTTCAGACTTCTTGAACTACAAAGATGAATTCTGCCAACCCAAGTTCTAGTACTTCCTCCACTCCCAGCCTAATTCCACTGTTTCTTGGTTTCCTCGCTCCTTCTATTTCTGTTTGACTCTTGGGAGTAATAAACTCAGCCAAATCCTACTACTTGAGCCCATATTTAAATGCAGAACAATTTGGACTTCAATTTATTCTTCCTTCTTCCAGACTCTGGTCTGATTTATCTTTTTATACTCTATAGCCTATTAGGGTTTTATAATAAAGGCTGTCCTTCTCTAAGATTTCCAGTGTAGCTATTATCCTTTAACCCTTTTGCAGAGTTAACAAAACCAGTTGTTATTTTTTTTTGGTGGGGGTGGAGGGTGGTTGTTTAGCTTTTACTGATTATTAGAATGACTATTGTTTCAGCAAAAAGTATTCATGAAGAAAAAAACTCAAAAATTTCAGAAAAGTACAAAGAAGAAAGTGAATAATCTGAGCATCCCAAACTCGGTATATGTCTAAGGACAGGCTCTGTTCTCCCCTGGTCTTATTCATGCCCTTCTCTCTAATCAAAGAACAATTGGCTTGACTTTTCTAGCTTACTTCACTTAATTTTAGATAAATATATATCCTGTTTGAGATCCAAAGAGGCATTTGTCAGCATTAAGGGTCTCCCTTATCTTCATCCATGCTCACAATATGTGGCAGGTATCCTTCAAAGTTTGTGGTTTGGGATTATAGTGTTTCCTCATTTCATTCATGATGGGGAGATTTTTTTTCCTTCTATTTTTGTTCCATTTATTGTTTTCATTGGATTTTTAGAAAGGGGAATGGCGTAAGTGGTTTTACTCTGCTGTCTACAACAGGAAGACTTACTTTTCAAAATAATTACATGTCTGCTTTTAATTTTCTACTTCAAGAAAATGTTAAGAAAAGAATGTATAGCATTCTAGTTAATTTTCAGTTGTTTAGGTGCCTGATAAAGAGAAGCTTCCCTAAAGAGCAGCCAGTTCTGTTCTGAAAATGGCCTTCCCATGGCACCAGTACCCTGGCTAGAATTTTCCCAGGGAGAGATGGCCTAACTCCATGGGAGCTATCACCATAGATTGCCCATGCTGAGAGAACAGACCACAAATTATACCAGCTGCAGACACTTACACAGCACATGTAGGGAGAACAGAGGCTGATACCCAGAGAACGAGAGGGGTTGTACCTCAGCTGCACAGCAGCAGCAACTTGCAGAGAAACACAACCTGCAAGTTTATATAGCCCTCCTCCTGCCTCCATGAGAACATGACAGAGGCATTTGAACCAGAGTAACTCCATCTTGAATAGGGGCTGGGTAAAATAAGGCTGAGACCTACTGGGCTGCATTCACAGGAGGTCAGGCATTCTTTGTCACAGGATGAGATAGGAGGTTGGCATAAGACACTGGTCACAAAGACCCTGCTAATAAAACAGGATGTGGTAAAGAAGCCAGTCAAATCCCACCAAAACCAAGATGGCGATGAAAATGACCTCTGGTCATCTTCATTATTCATTATACATTAATTATAATGCACTAGCTTGCTAAAAGACACTCTCACCAGCACCAGGACAGTTTATGAATGCCATGGTAACATTCGGAATTTATCCTACATAATCTTAAAAGGGGAGGGACCCTCAGTTTCGGGAAATCTCTGACCCTTTCCTGGAAAACTCATGAATAATCCACCCCTTGTTTACAAATAATCAAGAAATAACTATAAGTATACTCAATTGATCCGCTTATACCACTGCTCTGGCTATAGAGTAGCCATTCTTTTGTTCCTTTACTTAATAAACTTGCTTTCACTTTACTGTATGGACTCACCCTGAATTCTCTCTTGCCCTGAGGTCCAATAACCCTATCTTGGGGTCTGGATTGAGACCCCTTTCCAGTAACAGATCCATAACTTTTCCATTATCTAGACATCGGTTTGGGAAGAAGGACAGAAGGGGAGATCTATAGAAAGTAGAGAATAGACTCTGATAGGGAGTTTCAGCATCAAATTGAGTGAAGTAAGCCCTCTTCCTCTTTTTTTTTTCACCCTGAAAGAGACTGTAACTTAGCAAGTTTATTTCCACCATCTGTAGAAATGAGAGCTTCAGAGCAAGATTAAATCAGTTATAGAAAATAAATAAGCTACTGTTTTTGTACATCTGATTTGCAAGGTGTTAATCTTGACCCCGCAACATCTGCGATTTTAGCTTCATCTTTCAGCAAGAGGCAGCCTGCTAGAAGGAAAACTGTTCAGGACTGGGAGTTGACCTCGGGTTACTCCTGGCTCTGCCACTAACTAGTTATGTGATGTTGGTTAAGACACTTAGTCTTCTACTTCGAAATTTCGTCAACTCTAAAATTACAAGGTTGGACCAGATCCATGATTTTCAAATGTTCATGGCTGCAGAGCCCTTTTGTTAAAATCTTACTTAGATGGCCAATATATAAAACAGATACCGCTGGAGTTTCCTCTGGCAAAATGGGAAGTAGGTGTCTGGGACCACATATGATAGAGGGCCCCTTTGGCTCCCTAGAAAGTCCCTAAATCACCTCCACAGAGCCCTTCCCAGCTATGCACTTTGAAGACCAGTGAAGGCAATGATTCTCTGGTCCTTTTTGATTCTAATCCCCAGTGATTCAATGTCTGCCCAAGGCCAAGAGTGACTGACAGCAGCATGAAATAATCTGTTCCATGGTCCATGGGCATCTGAGGAGATTGGCGCTACCTTGTCCTTTTGCAGTCAAGGCAGTTTACCTTAGTGTTAAAACCAAAAAAATCCAGCACTTCATGGTGGTTGCGGGTTCTCTTATTTACAACCGAAGAGGAGGAGGAGGAGGAGAAGAGGAGGAGGAGGAAGAAGAAGAAGAGGAGGAGGAGGAGGAAGAGGAAGAGGAAGAGGGAGAAGAAGCAGCTTGAGGTAACCACAAAGTAGAATTTGAGTCCCCATTATATGACTAACATGGCAGAGTCATGTCCTAGATCCACCATTTAGTATGCCAGGTACAGTGTATGTCACCTCATTAGTCCTGACAACAACCCAAGGGGTATGATCCTCATTTTACAGATAAGAATGCTATATAGCAGGTTAAGGAACTTGCTCAAATATCACACTATTACAGAGAATTGTGACTTTTGAAAAAACATTTACTCCCTCCTAAATGAGATGCTCATATTTATAATCAGTTACCAAAGCCATGGAAATTTCTCAACTCACAGAGTCTACCATGCAATGACTCTTAGAGCATTTTTGCACATGAAATGGACAAGAAAAATGTTTGTGACAATCTGAATTTTAAATGGAGATCAAAAGTCCTTGCAGCAGTGAAGAAAAAGCAGGCATCTTTCCTTTCCTTTCATGCACTTATATTTTAAGAAGCTCAGCCATTCCAGTCCATGCAGAAAAATACTCTCAAAGGAATATTTACAATGTGGATCTTATATTAAACATTTGGTTTTATGTACTTAAATATTTATAAAAGCATACGTTGAATAAATTTTAGTCTACAAACTGAAGTGTTCAAAACATATCAATTTCCTCATTTCTTTAAATCAATTTAATTTTCTGACTCTCAGCCTCCATCCTTCAAAGATGGCAAAAACATCTACCTCATCCTTTTGGGAGCTCCCTCTCCTTCCCAAAACCATACCACTAACCTGGAAAGCTTGCTCGGGATGAGAACAATTGAGGAAGGAGCCCTAACCTCCAATTTTTCAAGGTATCACTGGCATCCCACTGTGAAGCCCACAGTGGGCCCTGAATTTTGGTGGTGCCAGTTTGTGGTTAGAAGGCTTTGAGGAAAGTGCCTCCCTCTAGACGCCCTGAGGACCATCTCCTCTGGGCAGGGCTAGCTTTATGCACAAGTGACATGGGTAGTCTCACAGGGTCCCCTGCTCAGAAAAACCCTGAGCTTGTTTTAGTGCTCTTCTGTTGAAGTCCTGAAATTTGAACAAAAGATTCCACAGTTTCATTTTGCATTGGGCCTTGCAAATTGTAAAGCTGATCCTAAAACTGATGGGTTTAGTTAGCACCTCTTCTGCTCGCTTTCTTAGAGGGGTCTGCAGCCTTCCTCCTCTACCCTGTTAGGCAGAAGAGCCTCTCTCTCCTCGCTTTGCCCTCCAGTGCCTTTGCCTCTCTTCTTTGGAGTAGGGGCCACTTAACATTATCTCTTCAAAGGTCTGAGGCTTTTACAAAAGACAAAAATAGTCACAGAGGACTTCAGGGGCTTTCCCTTTCCATTCTGCAAAAAGTTCCCGAGGCAAAGGAGCATACAAGGAACTGGTTCCTACTTGAAATCAGCAAAGAAGGAAAAAGATGTGTGGGGAGAAAAACCATACCTTAGTATTTCAATAAATTGTTATACCACATATGTAGTTGTGTTTTAATTAAGTTATTTTATAATCAGTTTTGATGACTTTGTCATATGAAATTGGTCTCTAGAATAGAACCCCAACACATACTGCTGTACCCATAAAAAGCAAGGGCACAGAGACCTCAACGGGGTGTTGCTATGAGTAGAGTGAGCATATGTATTTTAACTCAAACTGGGACACATGTGAAATAGTAAGGAATTGCTATCAATAATTACACCAGAGCAGTAAGAGTGAGCTGAAACCACCCCGGGCAAACTCAAATACATAGGCACTCCACCTATAAATGATAGAGGCAGAATTTGAACGTGGGTCTGTGTTACTCCCACTGTTGGGATATTAATTAGGATAATCTCTGGCCAGCTCAACAGATTGACCATGAATGCTTTATTCCACATCCATTCTGTTGTTTTGCTGTTGACATGGCCTGAGAAAGGCTAGGTTCACAACAGGAGAATTTTATTCATGAGAAGCCCAGGAATCACATTCTTTAGCTGTAACTGGCCCGAGCTCCAGGCACTAATGAGGCAAGTTTCATCTTCAATATTTACTGAAAACAGACGCTGAAGTTTGAGAAGCAAATGTAAAGTGCTCATTCCAAAGCCTCTTTATATACATGTTAAATCAGTTTGTGGGAAAGAGACCACAGAGCTTGTTTAAACATTCATACTGATGACACAACTGTTCTAAAATATGCAGTTTCTTGTAGTTATATGTGGAATTAATTGCATATGGAGAAAGTCATCTTTTGAAACTGGCTAAAAGGAAATAGTCCATAACTCAGTGATATCAACATACACACCACTGTGCTGGGGACTCTACTTCACTTTTTTTCTTATCTCAGCCACTGTCTGAAGACGCTGTTTTCTCACTCAAGGCGTCATGACTCAGCTATGTAGCTCTGTCGAGAGACAGAAAAAAAATATCTGGGGCCAGAATGGAAGAGATAGCATTTAAGCACAACTGGAACTGTTGTGACCCCGGACTCTGGAGTGCAGCTCACTTCACCATGTTGCCATCGGCGGAGAAGTCTAGAAGAGTTGGTTCCTCTCTGCCCTTGAATTCCATCAGAGTCATGTGGCAAGTCATTTGGAAGCAGATTTTCTCCCTTACCACACAGCACATTCCAATAGTCATTCTTAGCTGAATTACCCCAAATTCTTAGCAGGGTCTCCTGTTAACCACAAGCGGCTAGATAGCTATGTTTAGATAGCAATGGCTCCTTATCTTCTTCACGCTGAGGGAAATCAGCGGTCCTTTCCTAGTGGCGGCTTGAGGTTCAGCTCCTCTGGGATGGAATCAGACCTCCACCACAGCCCTCAACCATAGGGAGTGGGACTCCCCCATATGTCTTATTCACAGCAGTAATCACACTTTTAGTACATCTGTTGTTTTAAATTTTCAGCCCCATTAATTCTTCCCTTTTAAACAAAAAGATATGAGGAGTTGAGAATCTCCATATTCACTTTGAAGTCCCCTCACTTAAAGGGGAGATTTGGGGGAAGAAAATTGAGACATGAGGCAATCCTGAAAATATGAATAAAAGAATATAAATATTTCTCCAGCCTCTCTAGTCTTCATTAAAATACGTAAGAGGAAGAAACTGGTTTGCCCTTCTATATTTAATTTGGACTCTAACTTCTTTGAAAATTCAGCAGTATGATTAATTTTAGCTTATCTTACAGAATGACTCTTCACTTATAAATAAGTCTGTTCATCTTCGGAAGACCATAAATATGCCTCCTGGTTTAGAGCTATTTTTAAATATCTCTTACATATAATTGTAATGAGATCTGTTTCAAGGACAATAGCTTAGTATCAGTTACATTTCTATTATGTTCTGTTGATTTCTTGGTTGAGAAACATGCAAAAATGAGCTTACTTGGATGAATATGAATGTTCAATGTTAAACAGAGCAATAAAGACAAAAGAGAAGCTGATGTTTGATCTAACAAGACTAAAAAGAGCAAAATAAGAGAAGAAGAGAAGAGGAGGAGGAGGTGGAGATGAGAAGGAGAGGTAAAGAAAAAGTGGAAGAGTTGTAGGAGGGAAAGGATAAAAGCTTGGGAGTTTCAAATTTCAGGTAAAGGTGTAGAAATTTTTATTTTTAATTTCTTTCTATGTTGTCCCACACAATATTGGAAAATAGGTGGAATATTGAGGAAAGAACAGGACAGGCATTAGAGGTTCTTTCCCTACCCCTTCATCAGCTAAGTGCCTGATTCTCCACTTTTCTATGTCTCAGAGTCCCCAGGCTCACATGAGGTTTGCACACCCACACAGGAACATGTTCTCTCTATACTCACACACTAAACACAGCATGGCATTATTGGATGTCTTGAGGCCAATGATGTCAGAAGTTATTTTCAGTATAAAGTTATATACAAGTAATTAATAATACTTATAACAATCATATATGCTTCAAATTGGTGATAAAAGCAACCTGGTATATGAAAAACGACATACTTGGCTATTAAAAATTATATTGCTACAGAAAAAAAGTTAAGTATCTGGTATTTCTAGGGCCACAATTCATTTCTTATATTAGAACTCAAATCTTTAAAATAAAAAGTCACACATGGGGAATTACACTTGGGACTTTACACATGGGAAATGAATGATCAACTTTTCCTTCCTAGGTCATCTCCCATCGGAATAACAGACTTTCCGCTCTATAGAAGACAAAGGACTTGCTTTTCTCCAGAAAAATATCTCCCCATTGATAAATAATGAGCAAATGCAGAACACTTAAGTAGTGTTCCCATCAGTAGTGTGAACCCTGTCAGCACTAACCAGCTGGTCCTTGTCTGTTCTGCAGTCAAAGAAAACGGGAACTCAGTGTGCATCTGAGTTCCCAAGGAGGGGAGGCTATGATTTGCCAGGTGTGAGCATGGGCAGAATGCCCAGTCCCAGGTCATTTTATAAAAAACCTTGCTCAGGCATGGCCAATAAAACTGTGGCAGTCCTGAGGAAGCAAGAAAAAGACCATCATTGCTATTTCTGCAACATGCTTACCCTCTGCAAAACATTCTTGTATTTTCTTGAACTGGTAAACAAGAGTTCAGAGAGCAAGTTAGAGTCATGAATGACAGTTGGAGTGGTAGGCAGTTTAATTGTTGTGATTTCTATCATTCATCAAATCAACACAATTATTTCAGTAACCAAATATACATTCAGAGAAACCAAGATTATAGAAGGCAGGTGTGGTGAGTGAAGAATTAGCAGATACCAATTTGCTTCTATTTGCAGAATCCAGGAATCAGGATCATATTTACTAATATACCTTGCAGGCAAAGCTTTTAGGTATTTCCATGTAATTGTTATGCAGCAAATTTTGGGCAATTCATTTTACATTTGTCTAACCCAGAAAGATAAACTGGAATGATAGTGTTTTTCTAAATAATTTGATCCAATGAAATAGTGACCTGCAGTCTCATGGTGATGTCAGGGTTCTTGCAGCTCACGCCTTAGAACCGAGTTACATGGGAGACTATGTTTGAACAATGTCCTTTAAGGAATTCAGTAACTAAACCCCACTGGACAGGAGCCAAAACAATCCTGCTTAATGCCAAATTCCACTATAGTGGGTCATGTTGTTGGATGGCTCAAATGAATCTGGGCCATGAAAAAGGGTCTCGCTCCCTCTATAGTGAGTTTTTTGTCTGAACTATCCAGATAATTTCTTCATTTTTCAACTTTCGTTTTTCTGCATGGAGTAGAAAGTCAGCTCTACTTACTTAGTTTTGTCTTTTGTTATAATCAAATCATTACCTGTAATTCTCAGAAATCATCCCCATAAAAATAAGTAACTTTTGTATATTTCAAAAAGAACCACCTAATTCCACATGGTTACTTATTCTTTTATACATTTATTTATTTGTTCATTGTGATTCATTCAGCAAATATTTACTGGACAAACACAATATACATTATCCTTATGTATCATGCCACTTATTTGGGAATCTCTAATTAGCAGAAAAATATTTCAAATATTAAGAAGCATCAGGAAAAAGTAAACAGTTTTTGGAAAAATTCTCCTGAAATGCTATGTTTCTTTAAAAACAAAAAGTTTAACCTGCAAAACAAGTGTATTATTCGAAGTTTACACAGCACATTTTACCGGAAAATGTTCCAAGCATTAACATTTAATCTTACCAACATTAGTCCCAGAAAAAAACCAACCTTTTCTTTCCTTGAAAACTGGAGAAGCAGAGCTGCAGTTTGCAAGTTTTCCTCTATTGGATGAACTTTTAGATCTAGACCACTTGTCCCTTACTAAATTCAAGTCATTCCGGAGAGCTCTAAAATATCATGAAAGGAGGCTACACAAAAAGTAGGGTCTTCTTTCACCCTGCCCCTCATTTCTATTTTCCCAATACCTTTCCCTAAACCTTATCAGCCCATTTGAAAAAGAAAGTGATATTTGTATTTGAAGACAACCCATGTGTTTTGGATCTCTTTTTCTGCTATGATATTAATCATTGCTGTCTTACTTGCATCTTGCAAGAAACAACAAAAAATAACAAATAGATATCCTCCTGCTAAATGAAAAAAAGTCCTATAACCTAAGGTTCAGGATGAGAGAAGTTATATTCTTAGGGTACTAAGGTTTAATATTAGATTTGTGATCATTTTGAGTTCTTTAAATATGGTCTGCAGTGACCTGACAGCAGGGGGTTGAAGGAAGAAGAGAGTGGACAGTCATAGTTACATGAAAATAAAGCTACAGGGCTCACTTGTGGTTTGCCTGATTGTGTTCCTGCTCTCATGAGTGACACTTACCCAACTCCAACTCTTCAGAAGGGGCCCAACAGAGGACAGACAATCATCTATGCAAAGGCTGTAGGAAGAGTCAAACACCCGGTGAGTAGATGAACCAGATGATCATAAATTATTTTTTAATTCCAAAGTTGTATGAATCCAAATTAAAAATTTTGGGTTTTGTTGTAGTTTTTAATCTTTTGTGTGTGTGACAGAGAATGTAAAACAGAATGCACATATAGAAAAGTACATAAACCATGCTACTGTGAAATGACCATTTAGGTCAAGAATAGAACATAGTCATCTCTGAAGTCTTTCCATGACCCTTACCAACCTCATGCCCCATATCCTGACTTTTATGGTTGCATTCCTCCATTCTCACATTGTTATAAAGATACTACCTGAGACTGGGTAATTTATAAAGGAAAGAGGTTTAATGGTCTCATAGTTCAATGGCACAGTTCATGGCTGGGAAGGCCTCAGGAAACTTAAAATCATAGTGGAAGGGGAAGCAAACATGTTGTTCTTCACAAGGCAGCAGGAGAGAGAAGAATGGGCAAAGGAGGAACTTGCCAAACACATAAAACCATCAGATCCCCTGAGAACTCACTCACTATTACAAGAACACATAGGGGAAACCACCCCCATGATTCAATTACCTCCACCTGGTCTCTCCCTTGACATGTGGGGATTATGGGGATTAAAATTCAAGATGAGATTGTGGGTAGGGAACGCAGCCAAACCATATCAATGTTAAACTTTTCTTTTCTTTTCAGATCTATCACTATGTAATATAGTTTAATTTGCATGTTTTAGAAAAAACCTTATATAAACAGAACCATGTACTGTGTGTTATGCTATTTTTGTTCTACCTTGTGGTTCTAAGATTGACCCATGCTGTTAGACATAGTTGTCCTTCCTTCATTTTTGTGGCTAGACCCAGATAAGTTCTGATGAATAAAGGCTTAGGCAAGTCCTGAGCCCCCTCAGCTGTTACTTCATTGGTAATTCAGCAGGACTGGTTATTCTGTATCTAGGGTTCTGTTGCAGAGAACAGAATACTCTCTAGCTCATTTAGGCAGGTAGCAATTTACTACCTGCTTTTAAGTGATTTTAAGATTTAAAGATTTTAAGATTTTAAGTGGCATAAAGAATTCTTGGAAGGAGAGACAACACAGCCTATAGAGTGACCTTTTGCTTACCTTCCTTTGCCTTGCCCAGCTACACACAGTACTGGACACCAAGGGAGCTGCTGCCACTCTAGGATCAGGGCTCCTCAGGCTCCAGCACCACATTGCCACTGCCTTGATCACAAAGCCACTGCAATCAGAGACCCTCTTGATTAAAAGGTACCAGGATTATGAAGCCACTAATGCTACATACTCCAGAACCATTCTATTCCTGACACAAACTACACTAGCAAAAATGGATGTCCATTGCCTTTCTCCTGAATACCCATGCAAGGTACCTATGCTAGCAATCAAATCTCTGCTGACATTGCCAAGAAGACCAAACATGTTTATAACACACCTGCCAGCAAAAATGGCAAAAGCAATATGAGGATATTTGGTTTGCAAAGTCTAAAAACATCTGGGACTTTAGATGAAGTGTGTGAGAAAAAGTAGTCTTCATTGTACATCACAGCAATGGCTTTCAAATTTGAGATCAGAACACATCATTAGCAGATCATGAGAACATTAAAAGAAACAAAATAGAACAAAATAGAAAATATCAGATGTCATCAACTCAGTAAGCACAAGTACTATTTTGTAGTACACATATGTGTATACTGGATTGCAATATCAGGTGTTTTTCTTACAGTGGGTTGAGTTCTTTAAAAAGTTTAAAAGCCACTGCACTAAAAGGAGAGTAGAATAGGTATTGAGTGCCCATCAACCATATTCACCACAATTCCTCATATTGAACATAGACTTCAACTGTTGAACACGTTCAACAATGAGACTCTTGGCAGATCTTGACAGCTAGTGTCTTCTAACAATCTACTTTGGAGCATCTTAGTGGTCTGGATCATCCTTACAGCCTGAGCAATTCAGAAACACAAGACACAATGCTGGTGGCTTGGATCAAATCCTCTCCACAAATGTCTTAAATTCAGCTAAGATCACTTAAGCTCCAGAAAAGATAGGATTTGGAAGTCTGTGTGTTGCCAATAACTGGTAGAGTGCTCGGATTGAGGACACAGATGGTTGTGTCTACCTGCCTCCCTTTTGAAGTCATCCTCCACAAGTCCCTTTGTGAGCTTTTAAAAACACAAACCTGATTATTTCACTTTTGTTTTAAAGCATTTGAAATATTCTTTGGCTTACGGCAGTGATTCATAAACTTGAGATGCTTGTTAAAATACAGATTCCCAGATCCTCCTTAGGATTCTAACTCAATAACTTCGGGATGAGTCCCAGGAATCTGTACTTTTAGTGGAAACCTCTAGTGAATAAAAACTGGACTACTAAGCATGATCAAAACAATTTGTTCCACACTAAACTGGCCCACCTACATTTTTCCATTCTGTTTCTCCCTCCCCACCACCAGTCTCTCTTCTCTTACCTTCTTGCTGCCCTCCCTCTTTCTCCCATGTCAAACATCCTTACCCTCCCCTCACTTGCTCCCAAAGACAAAGAACTCACCTTAAAGAACCTAGCTCCAATATTACCTCTTTAGGAAACCTTTTATATGCGAATAAAGCTTTTTTGATACTCTATATATTTTATAATGCATTATAAAATTGTGGTAATCACATTAAATTATAATTATTTGTTGACATGTCATTTTTCCCTACTAAAACTAGGACCACATTAGGTACAATCAGTGTATCTTACGGTTGTTGTTGTTATTGTTGTTGTTTTTTATCTTGCTCTTTTCCCCAGACTGCAGTGAAGTAGTACTATCTTGGCTCACTGCAACCTCCACTTCCCGAGTTCAAGCGATTCTCCTGCCTCAGCCTCCTGAGTAGCTAATATTATAGGTGCCTGCCACCATGCCTGGCTAATTTTTGTATTTTTACTAGAGACAGGGTTTCACCATGTTGGCCAGGCTGATCTCAAACTCCTGACCTCAGGTAATCTGCCAGCCTCGGCCTTCCAAAGTGCTGGGATTACAGGTGTGAGCCACCATGCTCAGACATCTTATTTTTTTTATATTTCCAGTGCCTGGCACATGGCAGATGTATCAACAATTTTTATTTAATGAATGAATGAACGAATTATATATGGATGAATGGTTGGATTGATGGATGGTTAGATGGATATAACTGCTTCTCTAAAATATGGAATTAAAAAAATATTGGTCTACAATGGAGACTAGGACTGTTACAGCTGGAATAGCTGATCATAGTTGCTGAAGCCTTTGGAAAACTAAGTGCATATGGGTTAAGACCAGGTTCCATGAAATTCAGTGTGAGCCATCAATAATGTTGAGTGTCAAAGGTGGAGGTTTGATTGGGAACTGAATATTGGCATAGTATCAAAGTATTTCCCTGCCAAATACTTATCAAGAGGGAAAACATCGAGTTTATGATGGAGAAACTTATTAGACATCAATTTGATCCAGTGAACTGCTGTTCACTGGTGGAGTAAGAGATTGACCTCATGTGTCTCTTGATGTGATAGCCCAAGTAAAGTACAGCATCAGAGCAGTCCTGCAAAGTAATAATGGCCTGATTCTGGACATGAGGAGTCAGCAGAGAAACTTAGGTAGAGGAATATCTACAGAATGAAGAGATAGAAAGATTGAAGAACTGTTCCAGAATGAAGAAGATTTAAAAATCTATGACAATTAAATGCAATGCATGATCCTGGGTAGACTCCTGCACAAGAAAATAAAGAGATATTATTGGGACTGTTGGAAAAATTTGAGAGTGTTCTGTTGATTAGATAGTAGTGTTGTATGAATGTTGATTTCTTAATTTGGAGGGTTGTAAGGTGGTTTTGTAAGAGAATGTATTTGTTTTGGAGAAATACACACTGGAGGAATGGGGAGTGATTAATCATCAGGTCTGCAATTACTGCTAAAGTGGTTTATAACAGAATAATGTAAATGTTGAGAGAGAGAGAGATGGAGGAAAGGGGTAAAATGTTAATAATTGGGAACTTTGGGTAAGAAGATATGGGAGTTTTTGTACATATCTTGCCTATTTTCTGTAAATTTCGTTTAAAAACAATTGATTGACTTCTACTTGTGACCAAGATGGAATAACAGGGATCAGATTTAGCTCTCTGACTCAAACAACTGCCAAGGTAGCTAGAGTGTGTAGGACAGAGTAGTTGGGATACAGAAGAAAATAATTCTGGAGATCCTTAGAGGATTCCCTTTGAGTATTCAGCAGAGTGCTGATTAAAACACGTACGTGAGAAAATGATCCAAAGCTGGAGAAACTATTAGATAAAAAGTATTCTGCAGTCACAAAGGGCTGGGAATGGGGTCTGTTCCCAATAGCCAGACTGAAAAGTCTCGTAATTTATGGAGCATTGGATAGAGTAGTTAGAATGGTCCTGTCTCAGTACTAAGGAATAAGTTACCAAACTAAGTGCTGCCATGGTCCAGCCTAACAAATCTTAAAAAGACTCAAAAAGATCAAAATGTTTCCAAGGAACTTAACTATATCCCAGAACAAAGCTCACGAATATTTATAGGTACACAAAAATATCCAGGACCCAACAAGGTAAAATTCACAGTGTCTGGCATCCAATAAAAGAGTGCCAGACATTCTAAGAAGCAGAAAAAATAAGACCCATAATGAAGAGAATAATCAATCAATTGAAACCTACCCAGAACTGACACAGACGTTAGCATTATTAGACACAGACATTTGAAAAGTTAATTTAACAGTATTCCAAAAGCTAAAAAAAAAGATATAGAATATGTTATAAAAATACAAAACAAATCAAACAATGAGAGCTAAAAACTATAATGTCTGAGATGAAAAATTCACTAGATGGAATTTATAGCAGTTAAAACGTTACAGAAGAAAAGATTAGTAAACTTGAAAACATTAGTAGAAGCTACTCAAGACAAAACACAGAGAGGAAAAAACAGTATTTTAAGATAATTATAAGAGCTTCAGTAGTTGTGAGACAAATTTTATCAGGCTAATATAATGTAATAAGAGACTCATTAACATACGTGTAACTTACATTACACTACATCATACATTACATTACATAATATACATTACATTACATCATTAATATACATGTAATAATATACATATAAAACAGTAGGGGGGAAGGCAAAAAAAATTTGATGTTATATAGCTGGAAATTTCCAAATTTGATGAAATCTATAAACCCACAGATCCAATAACTCCAAAGAACTCTAATTAAAAGAAATATAAAGAAAACCACACCAAGGAATATAATAATCAAATTTCGCCAAATCAATGATAAATAGAAAATCTTTTAAAAGTAGCCAGAGAAAGAACATGTGCTGCATAAGAGGAACAAAGATATGAAAGTCAGCAAATTTCTCATCTGAAACTATGCAAGCAAAAGAGAGTGGATCAACATATTTAGAAGGAAAAATAACTATCATCCATAGTCAGTGAAATAAAAACTCTTTCAGTCATACAAAAGCTGAAATAATTGATCACAAATGCACCTCAATACAAGAAATGTTAAAAGAAGTCCTTCAAGTAGAAGAAAAATGGTACCAGATGAAAATCTGAATCTACTTAAAAAAACAAGGAGAACCATAAATGGGAACTATGGAAAACTATACTAGATTTGTGTTCTTAAATTTAAATTCTTAAAATATATTTGACTATTTAAACAAAATTATAGCAATGTGCTATGAAGTCTATGACATAAAAAAGATACAAACTGTCAAAGTGCACAAAAGAACTAGATAGCTCGATTAGCTTTATACTTATTAAAAATTGAACTTATATTTCCTTAATATAAAAAATTTCAGGCTTAGATGGCATCACTAATGAATTCTACCAAATATTTAGGGAACACATAATACTAATCTTACACAAACTCTTACAGAAAATTGAAGAGAGTGAAATCCTTCCCATCTTATTTTGTGAGGTTACTATTATCCTGATGCCAAAACCAAACAAAAACATTATATGATTAGAAAATAACAGAACCGTATTCCTCATGAACATAGACACAAAAATTGGAACCATATTTTAGAAAATTGAATCCAAGAATGTATGAAAAGGATAATACATCCTGACCAAGTGAGGTTTATTTTGGGAATGAAAGTTTGACTTACTATTAAAAATCATTGAAAGTAGTATATCCTATTAACACATGAAAAAATAAAAACTATATCATTATCTGAATACATGCTGCTGTGATGTGAAAGTATCCCCCCAAAAGTTCATGTGTTGAAAAGTTAATACCCAAATTTATATATCGATGGTATTCAGAGGTGGAGTCTTTGTGAGGTAATTAGGATTAGATGAGGTCATGAGGATGGGGTGCCCATGGAATAATTAGTGGCTTTATAAGAAAAGGAAGAGAGAGCTAAGCCAGCACTTTCTCACACCATGTGATCTTTTTGCCATATTATTATGGAGCAAGAAGACTCTCACCAGATGCAGCCCCTTAATCTTGGAATTCTCAGTCTCCAGAACTTTAAGAAATACATTTTTTCTATGCAAAATATCTCGTCTGTGGTATTCTCTTACAGCAGCAGAAAAACAGACTAAGACAGATGCAGAAAGAGCATTTGACAAAATCAAACATCTGTTCTTAATTAAAAAAAAAAAAACTCTCAGCGAACCAGAAATAGAACTTCCCCTCAATCTGATAAAGGGTATCTAAGAAAAACCTAGAGGAAACATAATACTTAATGGTGAAAAATACAAAGATTTTCTCTTAAATTAGGGAAGAAAAAGATGTACTACTATTCAACACTGTGTTAGAGGTTTAATTAGAGCAATAAGGCAAAAAACTGCACTTACATTAGAAAAGATAAAGCAAAATTCTTTCTATTTGCAGAGTGTATGATTGTTTATGTAGGAAATTTGATGGAATCTACAATAACCCCTAGAACCAATAAGTGAATTTAGCAAGTTTGAAGAGTACAGGATCAATGCCAAAATCAATTGTATTTCTACATATTAGAACTTGGAAATGGAAATGTAAAAAATACTATTAAATACATTAAAAGTAATGGTAAAAGCTGCAATCACTTTTGGACCAACCCAATATTGGAGATAGCATTAAAATATAAAATAATTAGGAATAAATCTGAAAAAAGATGGACAAGACTTGTACATGAAAATTATAAAATATTGCTGAGGAAAATGAACTATGACCTAAACGATGGAGAGACATACCCTGTTCATGGGCCTTAAGGTTTAATATTATTAAGATACCAGTTCTACCCAAATGTATCTGTAGCTTCAGTGCAATACTAAATAAAATCTTAGGCTTTGTCTTTGGTACTGATACTAAAATTCATATCAAAATGCAAAGAAATTAGAATAGCCAAATCATCTTGAATACAGAAAAACGAGATCGGAGGACTTATACTATTTTATTATAAAGAGTTGTTATAAAGTGTTTATATAGACTTATTATGAAGATAATCAGGACACTTTGGCATTAGTGTAAATATGGACAAATAAATCACTGGAACAGAATAGGCAGTGCAGAAACAGATCCACACATATGACAACCAATGGATATACGGGTACCACACATATGGACAAGTAATATTCAACAAAGGTACAAAGGCAATTCAGGGGAGAAAGAATAATCTTTTAATAAATGATGCTGAAAAACTTTTGCAAAATAATAGAGAACTTGGATCAATACCTAGAGTTGTATAAAGAAATTGACTCAAAATGGATCATAGACCTAAATGTAAACCTCAAACTATAAAGATATAAGACATAAAGATATTTTAGATACAACATAAAATGCATGATACATAAAAGAAAAACATGAAATGATGAGCCATTAAAAATATCAACATTAAAACCTATGCTCTTTGAAAGACATTAATTAAGGCAGAAACCACCAAATGGGAGAAAATATTTGTAAAGCATTTATCTCATAATGGATTTATATTCCAGAATATATTTTTTAAACTCTCAAAACTCAATCGTAAAAACCAAACAACCCAATTAAAAATTCACTTTAAAAAAATGGGAGACATATTTGAGCAGATTCTTCCCCAAAGAAGATCCAGGTTGAGCATCCCTAACCTGAAAGTCTGAAATTTGAAATGCTCCAAAATTTGAAACTTTTTGAGCACAACTATTCCACACCTGACCTCATGTGATGCATGCATGAAATTATTTAAAATACTATATAAAATTACCTTTGGGCTATGTGTATAAAGTGTATATGAAACATAAATAAATTTCATGTTTAGACTTGTGTTCCATCCCCAAAGTATCTTATTATGTATATGCAAATATTCCAGAATTTTTTAAAAAAATCTGAAATACAAAACACTTCTGATCCCAAGCATTTTGGATAAGGGATATTCAACCTGTATATGAATGGCAAGTAGACACATTTTGTTAAGAAAATGAACATTAAAACCACAATGAGATGCCACTGTTAACCAGTTAGAAAAACTAAAATTTTAAAAGACTAACCACATCAAGTAATGAAGATATGGAGGAACTGGAACTCTTGTATATTATTGTTATTACCAATTTGGAAAATAGTTTGGCAATGTCTTTAAAAGTTCAATATAAACCTCCTATATTATCTAAACATTGTACTCCTACATATTTACTCAAGAGAAAAGAAAGCAGCATACATGTATACAAGGACCCATATATGAATGTTCATAGCTGCTTTATCTGAGACAATCAAATGTCCATAAATAGGTAAATGTACAAACATATTGTGCTATATCTATTGTATGAAATGATAGTAATTTAAAGGAATGAAATATTTTTACCCACAATGATTTTGAGAGAAATCTCAAAATAATTATTCAAAGTGAAAGAAGCTAAACCAAAAAAAGTACTAAGTAGGCCGGGCGCGGTGGCTCAAGCCTGTAATCCCAGCACTTTGGGAGGCCGAGATGGGCGGATCACGAGGTCAGGAGATCGAGACCATCCTGGCTAAGATGGTGAAACCCCGTCTCTACTAAAAAATAC
>NW_012121821.1:2036820-2070237 GCF_000951035.1 Colobus angolensis palliatus
AAATAAATAAATAAATAAATAAATAAATAAGGTGGGGAAAGGACACCCTGTTCAATATTAAGAGCTTACCCCCACAGAGTCAAACTGCAATCTCCTAAATCACTTTTGTCATGAAACAGGGAGGAATTTTTGCCTTCATTTGCTATTTCGTCTTATTTCTCAATTGCTTCAAAACTTAGCAAGGAATAGGGTTATTATATATTGAGCTTTCTCAAAGGCTCCAATAAATCTGGACTTCCAAGAGCCAAGCAGTGCTAATAGGTTCTCCCATTGGCCCTTACCATGTGGAAGAAATGCATTAACTAGGCAGGAAGACATCCCAGAAAGGAGTTCCCAGCTGCAAATAAATATGGTTGTAGATTTTTAAAATCTATAATTTAAAAAATCTACAATCCTCTTGTGAACCTAAAATTCTGGCCTTTATTTTATGGTTTAACAGAAATTGAAGTCGAGGACTTGTTTTCATGTTTGGTCTATGCGAATGTTAATTGAAAACAATGTTTTCTCCCAGCCTTCGGTTTACATCAAGTGTGGGGCTGATTGGCCATTATTAAAAAAACAACCACCAACAAAAACTTCTATTATTTGATCTGCAATCTTCAGGGAGCATCTTCCTTTTCAGTTTTACAAGCAAGTATTAAAGAGTTGGACCAAAAAAAAAAAAAAATTATTCAACCGGGTATGGTGGCTCACACCTGAAATCCCAGCACTTTGGGAGACTGGGTGGGTGGATCGCTTGAGCCTAGGAGTTGGAGACTAGCCTAGGCAACTTGGCAAAACCCTGTCTCTAAAAAAAAAAAAAAAAAAAATTAGCCTGGTGTGGTGGCACACACCTGTAGTCCCAGCTACTTAGGAGACTGAAGTGGGTGAATCGTTTGAGCCTGGGAGGTCGAGGCTGCAGAGCTGTGTTTGCACCACTGCACTCCAGCCTGGGCCACACAGTGAGACCCTGTCTCAAAAGAAAAACATATATTCTACTGAAGATATTCTGACCATATGCACCATTTGTTCCTGCTATGTAGACCTCTGAAGACTTCTTGGTTCATATCCTCCGAGTACCAGTTTAAATTTTTCCTGAATTCATTCAGCTTCCCCATGTCTTTCCATTAAATCCCTTCCTCTGCTTAGGTTAACCAGAATCTCTTTCTGCTGATTGCAACCAAAAATGTAACTGATTCATTTTGCTTAAATAGATATGCAAATCTTTCCATTTACCTCAGGAGAAGAAAAGGTGTATTTCTAGATTTCTGGTGAGTGAATACAATGACTAAATCTAAATAGAATGACCATGGTTTCCTCTTGTGAACCTTAAATCTTTTGGAGACTAGGAGGGAGGGTATATTGTAGTTCTCAAAATCCAGGCTGTTTAAATGGGAATCAATTTTTGGACATTCACTCCATGAAGTTTTGTGTATCTCAGGTGTTTACCAGGATGCCTACCACATTCTAGGCATAAAACCAAAGAACACATTCACCACATCCTTCCAGCAGCATTCACTGTTATGGTGGTGTTTTATCTTGAAGGCTAAGTTCTTTGAGAGAAAAGACTGTGAAGTGTTACTTTGCCTACTAAGACAAAGATGCCACTCATGGAGTTGGCATCCCTTATTGTCATCCACAGATGATCTTGCCTCACCTTGCATGCATGTTAAGTGAATTCAAGTTCTACTGTGTATACTGCTGACCATCTTGCAGTGGGCTGTATTTTTATGACCCAACTCTTGGTTTTACTTTCACATGAAAAAAGATAACTGAAATTCCCAAATGCCAGATAATTTGAAATTCTACAGTAGTTTTGGAGATTTCCTTAAAAGAAGTATAAACAACATATGCCTTCAAGATCCAAAGCATCTGCTAAAAGCCTTTACACTTTACATCCTTAATCTGTGAGCGGATTATAGAGTAATTCTCTGCCACTGGAGGATGGCTGGTACAGCTGAATAGGCTAGAGATATTACAGTCTGCAATTCCTACCCTGGGGATTAGTAAGAGCTCTCTACGTGCATGTGGTTGAGAGCATTTTGTAAGAAGCTGTCTCTTTAATTTCTAATATGTGTCATAAGCTAGTTCCACTCTCTTTTATGAGACATTACAAATCCCAAATCCCATTCAATCAATGGGCACATTTTGCTTGAGACCATCCTGCAACTTGCCATCTGAGAAGTTCCTAAATTGCAGTGTCAAGATGGCAGCAAGGTTTCTACAATGCAATTCTAACTAGACTTTTCATTCCTTCTGTGAGGTTATAGCTCTGAACAATGACTGCTTTCAGTTAGTCAGCATATGGCCAATAATCCCATGAGTTCATTAATATTCTAGTACTATGTAAAGCAGAATTCTTCCTTTTTTTTTTTTTTTTTGAGACAGAGTGTCTCTGTTGCCCAGGCTGGAGCGCAGTGGCACAATCTCGGCTCATTGCAACCTCTGCCTCCTGGGTTCAAGCAATTCTCCTGCCTCAGTCTCCTGAGTAGCTGGGATTACAAACATCATCACACCCAGTTAAATTTTGTATTTTTAGTAAAGACGGGGTCTCACCATGTTGGCCAGGCTGGTCTCAAACTCCTGACCTCAGGCAATCTGACTGCCTCAGCCTACCAAAGTGCTGGGATTACAGACATGAGCCACCATGCCCAGCCTGAAACAGAATACTTCTTCTCGTGGTGAATGTTTGAGTCCTCTAAATGATCAAAAGCAAACTATACATCTATCAAAGATACCCTAGCTTGCTTGCTTCAAGATAATTTGAAGGCCTCATCTGAGTATAGAAATCTCATAAAATGGGACAAATGATTTCAATCTAGTCTGTATACCTCCAAACTGTCATTAAAAAAATTACAGGTTCCAGTATTTTTAAAATATTCATTGAAGTATACCAGTAGTTTTCGAGGATGGATTTGCATTGTCTGTCTTCTAGTTGTATTTGTTTGATTAAGAGACACTTTGGTCTCCAGAAAGATATTAAATGTGTGAGCATTATAGATAGAACTTGACTGCTTCAAAACTCCTCTAGCTCCCCTCGTCTACATTGCACCCTAAGTTTACTGCGTCCTGTGAGGTCAGCTAGGCAACCGGACCAAGTTTTCCCTCCTTTCCTCCAACTCCACTCTCATTAGCTACTATCCTCCCTGGAATACATAACACTAATAGTTCTTTATTTGCCTAGTCTATTTTAAGCCATCAACAAATGGAAGCCACTCTTCTGAACCTCCTATTGCAGCAATTCCTCAGAATTGAAAAAAAAAAAAGGCCATCTGTTGTCTCAACTATCTGTGGAGCTAAAGTAAAGGCTTCAACTTAATGCTCTTCAGCAGAGCAATAGGAAAACATCCCTCACCCAGTGACAGGTTAGGTCGACTGTCCCAACAGATCGATGTCTGCCGTCGCACACATTAAGGAAACAGAGTTGATCACTCCAAGGATACAATAAAATCTCAGAACTTCAAGAAACTAAGAACTACTGCAAAGGGGACAGATTCTTCCAGAATACAAAAGCTATTTCCTAACTGTGCATCTGGTGCATTCCAAATTCACATTAAACTCTCAGGCCTTGGTGTTGCAGACTAGGTTATTGCTCTGAGGTACTAGATGCATTAGGCTTTTGACCTTTCAACTCCCGAGAATTAGCAAAACTTCTCTGATTGCTCACCCTGTGTGGCGGCAAGCTGGCTTTGAGAGCCTGAATTGAAGGCCTGGAAAAGTGGCAAGAGGCAGTTCCACGACAGAACTGACATATTCAGGATTTCTGTGCAGCAGCCTCAATTGAATCACTCTCTTCTCTCTGACACTCAAACTTTCTGTCAATCTTGTTCCAGTTTGGCCAGAAGAAAGAAGTCTCTATCTTTCCCACCACTGAACCTATAAACCTGCCTTTAACCATGCCCATTTTCTCCACCTAGTTATGAAAAGTAATCACAGTTAATATTTAGTAAACATCTATTACATGATAGGCAACGTCCTAAGTACTTTACATATATAAGCTCATTTGGTTCTCAAATAATTCTGTGTGGTAAGTAATTATATTATCACCATTTTATTGGATGAGGCCACTGAATACAGACAGTTTAGGCAACTTGCTTAGTCACACAGCCAAGAGGTCTCAGAGCCAGGATTCAAACTCAGGTATTCTGAATACAGAACCCATCTTACCTGCTGCACTGCACTGACTGAGGAGAGCCACCTGCTGTGGATGAGTGCCTCCTCCTGTGCTCTCATGCCATCTGTCAGCAGAGATTGACTGAGAACCCACTCTGTGTCTGGGCTAGATTCTGGGATATAATGATATGCAAAAAACAGATACTAAAGGGGTAGTCAGCCAAGCACAGTGGCTCATGCCTGTAATCCCAGCAATTTGGGAAGCCAAGGCAGGCAGATTACTTAGGCCCAGGAATTCAAGACCAGCCTGGGCAACATGCCAAAACCCTGTCTCTACAAAAATTAATTTTTTAAAAAAGTAGCTGAACGTGGTGGTACATGTCTACAGTGCTGGGAGGCTGAGACGGGAGAGTCACCTGAGCCCAGGAAGTAGATGCAACAGCGAACCATGATGGTGCCACTGCACTCCAGCCTGGGCAACAGAGTAAAACCTTGTTTCAAAAAAGAGGTAGTTATACTAACTCATTTGTAATGAATGAAAAAGTGAGAAAGGAATACACTATTAAGAGCACATATAATGAAAGGACCTTGCCCTAAACAGAGGAATCAGAGGAGGCTTCCCAGGAGGAGATATGTTTAAGCTGAACAATAGCGAATGAATGGGGATACCTTGGGCAAGAGGAGCAAGGACGGTCATTATGGAGGGAAGTGGGAGATGTCAAAGATGAGCCCAGGCTTGCAGTTGGCTCATCTAAAGGCCACTAGTTACTCACTCTTTTCTGAAGATGAACACATAAGCAATTTCTTGATCTTTACCTTTGACTGACAGTCCTTCATCATATAATATTTTATATATTTTGTACATTTATATATTTTAGCAAAATATTAAAATGTATAATATAAATATATATTTATACAAATATAAATACACACACACATACACACACACTCACACACAGCTCCATCCAAAAGAAGGAAATAAGAAAACCACCCTGAAATATGGAGAAATGGCATGGTGAAGGGGGAAAAGCAATGAATTAGGACCCAGAAATTCATAGGTTTAGTCCTGGCTGAGCCATCAGCTTACTGTTGACCTTGGCCTTGGTTTCTCCATCTTTAAGGTGGAGGTAGTAGTGCCTGCCTTAGTTCGCCCTCCAGAGTCACTGTGAAGATTAAATGCTATAATCTGTAAGGGGGCAAACTTTGAAAACATTCTCATACTTTGGCTAAGAGCTTTGGAAAGCACTTAGTTACGTGGAGATTCCAGGGAAGTTTCCCTCAGTTTTCTCTGCATTATTAGATTTCTTGTTGCAGAAAAGCATGTGTGCTTTGTGAACCAGGTTTTCAGAGCCTCCAGATTTCCTTAACAAGTACAGCACATGTCCCTGAGGGTATACGGTACACACTTCCCTTTTAACAACTGCACATTTCACTTAATGTTTAGTGTTTCTGCTTCAAAATGAATGCTACCTGATGGCTGGTGTGGGTGAATAGCCTATGCTGGTCTTAGTTCAGTTTGTGTCAGTGATTAGCTCAGCTGAAATTGGTTGGGAAAGGAGGAGAACACTGTTCAGCTTGGTAAAAATAAAGTACATTCTTTCAATAAAGAGGGAGTGAATAGAAAGCAATTGACTATGGAGAAGGCGGGTGGCCTAACAACTACAGAAGAGAATTTAAAGTTTGGCATTGGAGGTCACTGGCTTCCAATTCTAATGTGACACATTGAATTGTGTGACTTGGACATGCACACACACATATACACGTGTACATGTTTATGTTTCTAGACATATTTCTGCATGAATATGTAAATATATGTGTATTTATATTCATAATGCACTCTTTATAAAGTTCAAAGACTGAGCCATATTAGTGTACAGTTTTATAATTTAAGATGATTTTGTTATTTAAAAAATTGGAACTTCTACCTATTTAAAACTTACTTCTACTATTTTAAGTGAAGATTTTTAGTTGTAAACAGCAGTCATTCTAAAGAAAAAAAATTATTAAAAGGCCTCCACTTTTTTTTTGAGAAACAGTCTCATTCCATCACCCAGGCTGGAATGCAGTAGTGCAATCATAGCTCACTGCAGCCTCAAACTCCTGGGCTCAAGTGTTCCCCCTTCCTCAGCCTCCCAAGTAGCTGGAACTACAAGCACACACCCCCACACCTTGCTAATTTTTAAATTTACTGTAGAGCTGGATCTCACTATGCTGCTTAGGCTGGTCTTGAACCCTTGGGCTTGAGAAATCCGCCTGCCTCAGCCTCCCAAAGTGCTAGGATTACAGGCATGAGCCACTACATCCAGCTCTTAAAAGGCTTTCGAGTAGCTTGTGGAATTGCCAGGTGCCTTAGAGAAGATTCTGAACTCTATAGCCAGGAACAATGCTCAGAATTAAATCACAGAACTGTTCCGATGAGGACATCACAGCTGCTTATGATCCCTAGATTCTATGGGCAGCTGCCGCCACTACCAGAGTCTTCCTTGCAATGCGAGCTTCTTGCATCATGACTTCTAGATTCCAAGTCTGCAATGGATACATATTACTGGGGGACCTGGGTCACATGCTCATGCCTAGCTCTAGAGAAATTTGGGAAACAACAAGTATGTATGCAGCATTTTTAGCTTCTATACTAGTTGATAACATGAGCTTCCACCAAGGATCCTAAAGCATGGAAGTCTTCAAATATGGGTAAGAAGTTCTGATGTCTATTGGACAACCAAAGAGTGTGACATTTGTGTACCATGACAGAGTAGTGCTAATAGATGCTAATTCCAAAGATAAGGGGCTGAGCCTGGCTTCAGTCTTTAAAAAAGTATTTGAAAAAGAGAGTCCACACAATGAATTCCTGGTTTTAGGAAAAGCTGCAGAGTCTCCCAGGAATACTCTGACAGACCAGAGAAGTAAGAAAGAAACACAGCTCAGGCCTAAGGAGCAGATACTTCTAGAAAAGTTTCAACAACAGAAAACTGATTTAAAACAAAACAAAACATAGCCATTGATATAAAACATATGACACATATCTTAGTTGGACTCTCAAAACATTTCTCACTTCTCTACAACATGGGCCTAGAGATGGCCCATCCCCTGTCTCTAGGAGATGAATTGGATTCAATTCATCCCATTTGAGAGTACGTTTGGATTCTTACAGTTTATGTACCAAGCCCTTCCTGTGGACTGAGGAACTTCCCACCTTCCACTGTTCCATAATGGGGACGAATTTATTTGGTAAGCTGTAAAAAACTCCTAGTCATTAAATGAAGTTTGTTCTGCCTTGGGTCAAAAATAAAAAGGCCTATCGCCTCTTAAATTACCATGTCTGAGGCCATTTGTAGTAGCTCCTTGCTATTCTTGAGAGGAAAAAAAGTCAAGATCCTCTGCAAAAGTGGTAGTTGTGCTCTTTTAGGAGCCACCTCCTTGACGCAGGTGGGGAGGCTTAGTTGGGTGACGGTCCCAGCTAAGCAAACCTCTGGGAAAGCCCAGCATAGCCAGTGTGTCCTCATGCCAAGATCTTCCCAGAATGAGTCTTGGGAGGATTTAGGTCTCCGAGTGTGGAAAGCTGGGCAGGAGCCAGCACACCTTCTCCAGAGGCACAGAAACTTGGGGGCACAATAAAAAACAGTCATTCTTTCTTTACCTAGTCTCTAGTCATCCTTTGGAAAAAAGATTTTAGAATCCATTTAACATCCCACAATTGCAGAGTGACCACCTGTCACTTCTCACCACAGATCCACAACCACAGTTCCCCAAGAGTCTCTGACAGAAGGTCCTGCTTGCAGAGGAGGCAATTCAGCAGGCCTTTGGAAGGCAGCCGAGCAGCAGCAGGAGGCCTATTAAATCCACAATTTTTGAATCTCAGGGTGGGCATTTTCTTGTGGCGTATTAAGTAACACACCTACTCAAGTTACTGTGTGAACTCAGTGGACAGCTGCCCTTTCAGTGAGAAGCGTATGCTTGCACTGCGCTGTCCCCACCCCCACCACTTCCAAGTTCAATCACAGACCCTTCAGAGATGTCTGGCGTGAGAAGAGCAGTGGAAATGGAGTGAAGCTTGGATGAAGATGTCGAAGGCCAGGAGTCACCCTGTAATGAAGAGCTCCAAATGCCTGGGGGTTCACCCAAGGGCCAGAACCAGAGAACAGTTGCATTTACCCAAAACTGCGATAGACACAGGTAGAAGAATCTGCTCGAAGTCGAAATGGCCTTTCTCATATTCGCCCTTGAAAAAATATGGGAGAAAGGACAGGAAATGGTGGTTCCGAGAATAGATTCTCAAGTCAAAATCACATGCACTCAAATCACTTAAAGAATTGGCATGAACTTGGACAAATATTGTTTCATCTCTCTAAGTTTTGTTTTTCTCTATCATGATAAAAGTACTATGGCCGTGAGAAATAAATGAGATATTAAATGTAAAACAGGCCGGGTGCAGTGGCTTACACCCGTGATCCCAACACTTTGGGAGACAGAGGTGGGTAGATCACCTGAGGTCAGGAGTTCGAGGTCAGCCTGGCCAACATGGTAAAACCCTGTCTCTACTAAAAATACAAAAAAGTAGCTGGGCGTGGTGGCACACTCCCATATGCCAGCTACACAGGAGGCTGAGGCATGAGAATTGCTTGAACCGGGGAGGCAGAGGTTGCAGTGAACTGAGATCATGCCACTGCACTCTAGACTGGGCAACAGAGTGAGATTATGTCTGAAAAAATAAATAAATAAAATAAAATAAATGTAAAACAGGTGATACCTATAAAGCACATACTTTATGTATCAGTTATTTTAATGTTTTCATGGATAGTGGTTAGACTGGTATAGTTACTATGTCCCTCTTTCCTCCACCTGTTAAATAAGATATATTTTCCTTTAAGGTAGGGTCATGTGCTGTTTGTATTTAACATTTTTATCCCACAGTGTGTTTCTATTTAATGAAAAACTTGAAGGAAAACTTCACTGTGTGCCTCTTGCTTTGTGCATTGTAAAGTGGATGCTGTCTTCATAGACATAATCCCTTTTATCTGAAAGGGATTCTGATGGAACTAAACAAGAAGAATTCTATGTGAGAGGGAAAATTCAGAACCCGAAAAGGAAACCCAAAAAAGAAGGTAAGTAAAGAGAGGAAGGTGTGTGGAAATACCATTTGTTGATACACTCCTTTCCCTCCTCTATAAACTAAGTAACACTGACCAATATACAAGTGTCATGGAAATGCTCATGCGTAATGGAAGTGATTGTCAGACTTGAACAGACCTTACCTTTGCTTTCATTGGGCATCCCCTTCACAGCGTTGAGGCCAGCTTTCTGCAGTGAAGGAGAAGGGCATGAAATATAGATTGCCAGGCCTCTGGGGACTCTGAGGAATGAGAGGTACTTAATAAGGATGAAATTCATCCTGGTCTTATTACACTGCCCTCTTCCATCTCTCATATCATGAAGTAAGTTTGGCAAGAGAGTAGAAGAGAGAATCAGCTTAAATAATGGGGCAGGAAATCTGTTCCTGGGCAATGTTTTGGCAAGTTTGACAATAAATAAAGAGTGAGATAATGAGACTAGTTCAGTAATTCTTTGACTTTCTCATCCTTTATCCCTTCAGAGAGCCTGTTTGGTCTCTCCCACTAAGGGGAGAGCTGTAGGAATAGCTTTCCTTTGTTTTACTTCAGAAGGAGAATACGGTAACGGAGACAAGAACAGATCTAGGAAGCATAGAAAGCAAACATGAAGAAAGGCTGGTGTCAAAGAAAAAGGAGCCTTTGGCAGATCTGTGATCTGGAAAAATGGGAATTGGAGATGATCCTGTGGAAGGAAAAGCATCTACTAATGCATTTTACATCAAATTTCTGTTCAGATTCTGAGAGCTCTGATTTCTTGAAAGCTTTTGCAATTTCCCCACAACCTTTCGACATACTGTGACTCCCAACCTGAAAACATTTGACAACACGGGTTATATGAAGAAGCAACAGAAAAACCCTGTGCTCCAAACTCGAGACTTTCAAAAGCTTTTGCTTCAGATATTTCCTACTTTAAAAAATAAATGCCTTTCTTCTTAAGGAACACTAGACAATGAGAACAGATTTCTAAATTTTAATTTGCTTTTAATGAAAATCCTATTCAGATGCACACTGATTCACAGGAGATCTGAAATGTCTCCAATTACCAACTTGGAATTTTAAGCAGATCTTAGACTCATAGACATCTAGACTTGGGAGGTATCATAGAGGCCAGTTCATTCAGAGTCCACCTGTTGCAAGAATCCCCTGAGTGTGTAACAATTGGATGGTAATTGACCTAGGCATGGAGAACTCAGTAATTTTCAATGCAGATCGTTCCTTTGTTGAGAAGCTATCACGTCAGAAGGTTCTTTATTATAGAGTCAAGTCTACCTCTGTTCCTTCACCCCAATGTTTACCCATTGGTCCTAGTTCTGTCCTTTATAAGTTCACATCATAACTCTACAATTAATAACTCTTCTATGTAATTTCCCTTAAAATATGTGAAGACAGTTCTCATTTCCCTCATTAGTTTTCTCTTTTCCAGGTAAAGAGATGGATCCCATCTCTGTACTCATTCCTCAATTGATATAATTTCCAGACAATTCCCCATCCCCATAACTCTGTAGAAGTTTCTTTCTTCCTTCACTTTTTTATTTTACAAGGCAAGCTTTCCTAGAGGAGCAAAGAAAACATTCTTTTCCAAGATCTGATTGGGCTTAGCCATTTCGTACACATTATGGCATGTGATAGTGGACTATAAAAATTTTTATTGCTGTGCATTTGAATAAAGGATGACTGCATTTGTTAGGCAAGCTCTTTCCAAACAAGTCATAATAAAAACTTTACAGCATCCCACTTCATCACATAACTTTTTAATGCTGCTCCTTTTGTTTGGTTTTGGTTCTGGTTTTCAGTCCTTCTTCACTTTTTTCCCCCTTGAAGTATCAGAGTTATTCTGGAAATTCCCATGGAGAGTTTCAAGTTGGAAGCCTGGTCCTAAGAGGTCTTTTTCTTGAGACCCTCTCCTGGATTTGGACCATGAAACAGACAGAAACAATGATGCCATCTGCGTGGTAGGGCCCAGTGCAGTGCATATGTGCAGTATAAAGTCAGTTTATATATGGTTTGAAATTGTATCCCAGGGTTTGGAAAATGCAGAAGTTTATGTGATGGATATCATGACCACACATGAGGCGTTGTGAAGATACATATGTATCTTAAAATATACTTATCTATAAGAATATACATATCTGTATATATGTATATTGGAAAGCTTTAAACTATCAAAGCCTTCAGGCAAATATTTTATGGCTATCTAATGGTGGGTATTTATAATTCAGCCTCTAGACTTCAGAAGTTGAGATTTGGCACTGCAAACACCAAGTAAATACCAGGCATGATTAGTGTAGGAACTTTATGCCATTGGCATTAAAAACAATTAAGATGGTCTTACTTTAAACATTTGTTCAAATGTATAGAAGAAGTACTAACATTTTTTAAAGCACCAGGGCTCATTTTAAGATGCCTTTCTCTGGGATTCTGATTTTAAACATTTACCTTTGGGCTTAAAAAATCTCTGTCTATGAAGAGAATAGGATAACTTAAAAGACTTAAAGAAGTCTTTCCCTCTTCATTACCCACAGCCTCTCTTCAAAATATTATCAATATTTGTGGGTATGCTGGGAGTAACAGGATAAGCTGGTCAGTGTAGCTTTAGTTAGAGGGAAAAACTCTGTAACTACTTTAAGGTATCAAATGGGGAACAGTTGGAAAAGCAAGCTTGATTAAAGACAGCTAACATCATTTCAGGAAGGGGAGTCGTGCCTAACTAATTTGTTGGAATTCTTTGAGGAAATCGCTGCCCCAGTGAGCTGGATGGGGGAAGGGAGGAGATTATAGACTGAGTTTTTCAGAAAGTGCCCTACAGAATTCTCCACTGTTGGTTGAAATGTTTAAGGTCTGAAGTCATGGAAGTGTAGGACAATCGGCATATTGGACTAAAAACTGGCAAAAGGGGAGGAAAGAAAGGGTAACTATGGACAGAAAACAGGCTGTGTCAGCCTCGAAAACAGGATCATAAAAGGGATTAAAAAAAAGTGAGAGGATATTTTTAAAAAGAGAGAGAGGGAAGCTGTACTTGGCATTTGAACTGGAGCTTTCAGAGAACACTAAAGGTGTCCCTCTGGGAAGTTTATCTGGAAGGGGAGTGGGGAGTGGGGCGGGGGGTGGGATAAGGAGAACAAAAGAGAGAATTCACCCATAAGCAGACAGATTCTTCTTGTGGGGACTTCCACTTGGAAGGGCATTGTATCATCACGTCCTGGTTGTCAGCCTGACCTACATAGTACATCACTTCTTTCTTGAGAGTCTCCAAAATAAATCCACCAAGCAATTCGATTTGTTTAAACCCTAACGTAGCATGAACTCAGAGTGATCGTAATATGTTCCAATATGAAACTACCTTTTTCCCTTTCTGAAGCTGTTTACAGATAAGAAAGAACATTAATAAAGCAGTATTTCATAGGTCACTGTCAATGATTTGATGCCTTGTTGCCTAGAGATGGACAATTCTGACCAGGGATTATGTGGCCCTTGCTGCAATGCCCCCCCACAATCCACTTCCTGCCCACCCCCTGCTTCCCCCCTTTCCTCCTACTCCCTACTTCTCCCCCATCCCCCGCACTTCCCTCCCTTCAACTTCCCCGGGATTTGAGTGTTCCTCTGCTTGTTAGTGTCTCCAGCAGGTCCCAGGGAAGGAAAGCAAAGATTGATCAAAGTTAGGTATTTGTTTTCAGGCCTTGTATAGTTTCTACAAGACAAGGTGAAACTCTAAGAGTAACCAGTTAACCTTCCTTTGAGAGTTTTGTTTTGTAGGGTTATAGAAAAAAAAATTACCTGCCCACATATACCTCAAATAATCCCCCTCACAGATCTGGATAAAATATGAGTTTTCTCTAAAAAAGATAGCCAATTAAACCTTTGTTTAGAATCAGATTAACACATTTGGGGAAGGAGACCATCAGGAAAGTAAATTCTGATGAAAAATCGGGGGCAAAGAAGGAAAGGTTTTTAAAGAACCAGTGCTCAGGGTCCAGACAGGTAGCACTGATGAGCAAAGGGGTGAGAGCAAGAAAGGGGGATGGGATGCCTGTGGTACCTGCAGAGCCCACACCACCCAGGGAGAGGTGATCATCTCCACAGACACCTGCAGCCTTGGGCTGGCTAAACCAACCCTTCTGCAGGCTGGATTAGGCCCTTAGACTGCATCTATGAGACTTCTGTGTTACAGAAATAGTTTCCAAACCTTTGAGGATGGGGACCACTTTTCAAAGTAAAAAATCTGAGATTTCCCAATATAGTCATTTCATATCCATTGATTAAGAAAATTTGCTAGGCATGGTGGCTCACAGTTGTAATTCCAGCACTTTGGAAGGCCAAGGTGGGTGGATCACTTAATGCCAGGAGTTCAAGACCAGCCAGGCCAACATAGTGAAACCTCGTCTCTACTAAATAAACAAAAATTAGACAGGCGTGGTGGCGTCTGTAATCCCAGTTACTCTTGACGCTGAGGCACGAGAATCACTTGAACCTGGGAGACAGAGGCTGCAGTGAGCTGAGATCATGCCACTGCACTCCAGCCTGGGCAACAGAGCGAGACTCCATAAAAAAACAAAAAAAAAAAAAGAAAATTCATAAGAACAAAAAGTTTCGATGCATTATTGTAATGTGTGAAAATGAATTTCATGATATCCACTGAGCCAGGTGCTGCAACATGAGATTAAAGATAGAATAGCCCCTCCCCTGGTCTAACGGGTGAAGTAACTAAGCAAAGAGGTGATCAACAAAGATTCCTGGTTGATATAAAAAAAGTGAGACATGGTGCTGTGTGGTCACATAGGAAGGGTGTCTAGCTAAATCTTGGCAGAGTTCAGCAACAACTTCTCCAAAGATGTGACAACTTAGCACATCTTTGTGACTAAGGTATAAGTGGCATTTGGCCAGAACTTGGCATATGTGGGGGTATTTTAAGGAAGAGAGAACAGCATATGCAAAGGTTCTGAGGTGAGAGGACAGGTTTCCTTCCAGGAAATGAGTAGATCGGTACTCGGTACACCTAGAATAGAGTGAGAAGAAAGAGAGAGAGAGAGGAGGAGGAGAGAGAGAGTTAAATCTAGAAAGCAATGCAAAGGACAATCACTGAGCAATCTATATGTGTTATTCTCATGGCCTATTTACGTGGCTCTAAATTAAGGATTACATGACGATATAAATCTTAGCGAGCTGGCAAGAATTCCAAGGCTCCCTTAGGTTGGAACTTCACACTTTGGAAACCAAATGCGCAGCAAAAAGAGCCATGTAGCTCAGTACTATAATAGTTGGTCAGGGCTGCCATAACAAAGGACCACCAACTGAGTGGCTTATACAATAGAAATTTAGTGTTTCACGGTTCTAGAGGTTAGAAGCCTGAGTCAAGGTATTAGCAGAATTGGTTCCTTCTGAGTGTAGTGAAGGAAATATCTGTTCCAAGGTTCTCTTCTTGACTTGTTGATAGCTGTCTTCATGTTTACATTGGTGTTCTGAACCCTGTATGTGTTTCTGCTCCTAATTTTTATAAGGACACAAGTCATATTGGATTAGGGCCAATCCTAATGATTTCATTTTAACTTGATGACCTCTACGAAAACCCTATATCCAAAATAAAGTGACATGCTGAGGTACTGGGGGTTAAGACTTCAACATGGGAATTTTGCGAGAATCAATTCAACTCATAAGACCCAGGTTAAGTTGCTCAAAGAGGGCTGGGGGACCCAGCATTTGGTAAGCTGTCAGAGGTTCTTGGGTATCTGGAGGGCAGCAGGATGAGGACACACAACAAAGGAGGAGGAGAGGAGTAAAGGGGCTACAGAGTCCAGACTTGGCTCTTTTCCTACTCTTGCCTTGATTTGGCCCAAGTCCACAGTCCTTGAAAGGCAGGCTGTACCCAACCACAGGGAGTAATCATTGCTTTTTACAGATAAGGAAGAGGTTGAAGTCACTTCCTTTCTCTCTGCCTTTGCACTAACAACCATCTTGCTAACAAAGCAGGTCTCCAAATAAATTCCTCCCTCTTGTCATGGGAAAGCCTAGTCAAAGGCTCAATTTTGACTTTGGATCTTTGACGAGATTCACCTAATTAGAGAGTATTTCTCACAAGGGATATGGTCTTCACTTCCTTGCCTCCCCAAACAAATAGTCTCCATCCTTGGGGCTTAGCCTAACTTAGGCTATCATAAGTTTGTATTGTCAAAAAGATCCCTTAGAAATAGCCAGCTATCCATTCAGTGTGGGCAAAAATAAATCAAATGAAACAAACACAAACAAGGCAGATTCCAGTTCTGTATGTGGAGCTCCTCAAGAGAGGACAGTTCATAAAAACCAAACTACTTGAGGTGGATTTTGATACTTATTTTTTAAGGTTTGCTTAGGCACAACAGAATCAACATTTCTCTGTGCCTCTGTGGGCAGCATCTTATTAATTGTCCTGAGGAGTTCTCTGGAAAATGTCTGTTGATTTGAACCCTTCTATTATTTTTCTTTAATTTCCAGATGTGCTCTGATGTTCTTTGGAAAATAAGCCCTCATGATTAATATCCCCAGCAATGTTCAATCAGTAAAGATTCTGGGACTATA
The DNA here is from genome assembly GCF_000951035.1 of Colobus angolensis palliatus. Taxonomy (NCBI): domain Eukaryota; kingdom Metazoa; phylum Chordata; class Mammalia; order Primates; family Cercopithecidae; genus Colobus; species Colobus angolensis. Next base: position 2,052,570 of record NW_012121821.1, read on the forward strand.
TGTGATATTTCTCCTTGTTCTGAGGGTCTACTTAATCTCTCCTCTCCCCACCTCCAACAAGAAATGGTAGTTCATTGTACCAGGTAAGAGAGGAGAATGCAAGGTTTTAAAAAATGATAGAATGGTAACTTTCTGAAAAGCAAGTGAAGTGGGATGGGTTTTCCTTTCCTTTCCTGGCGACTACTCATGATGGAGTTAAGACGAGAGAAGAGGTACTTTGCAAATAGAACTCAAGGCTGGGGAGGAGTCATCATTCTTTTAGAATAACGAGGTAAAGAACAAATGCTAACTGGAGGTGAATTTTCCCAGTGATAAAAGCATGATGAAATTTTAGAGATTTCCCTTTGAGGCCAAAATTGCCTGGGAGTAGGTTGAAACCATAAGCAGGAAACTTGAAAATTGGTTTTCCAGCTTCCTGTCTGGCTCTCAACATACAATTCTATGTAAGAACGACTCTGTGAGCCCACTGCAGGGGAAGAGTACTGTCAACCGAAAGTCATTCTCATCCTTATAACGTCATGAGCCATTGAGGTGGAGATTGTACTACTTGAAAGATAAAGTAGAACAATCAGTGGCAGCACTAGCAAGGACTTACTACATGCTAGGCATTATACACATCGTTCTATTTAATTATCTTAATAACCTTGAAATGTAGCCTTAGAAAGGCAAAGAGATTTGTATAAAGTCTCTCAGTTAGTGAATAGATGATCTGAGATTCAACTCCAAATCTGTTTGACATCAAAACTGAAGGTGCTGGCACTACATTACATTAGTGTGGAATGTTTGCCAAATGCTTAGTCCTGATCATGGGAAATGAATTATGGAACTTTTTAATTCATATGCAGGCAATTTTTTGCTATTCACAGAAGCTATGATCTATAAAGTTATCATGAACGCTGAATTAGTGAATACTGAACCACTGCTCCTACAGAAAAGACAGGGTTAAGTTCCTGCAAGATGCTGATCACATTTTTTTCTGCCAATCAGTGCATAACTTTGCTTTGTGTGTGTTTCTGTTTAAATACACCTTATTTAATACATACTGTTGATTCATTAACATTGAACTCATGGCCAACACACCACTATAACTCATGCCTGAACATAGCTTGTCTAATGCACATATTTTCTTCATAAAGTGCATCACAGCCTTCTTGCACTTAGGAATACCAGACATTTGGGGGCCATTTAGAACAGTAAAATCATCAATAAAAAACACAAAAATGCAAAAATTTTAGAATTACAAATACATTTTTGTGAGTAGGTAAATTTGTAATTATAGAATCTATAATATAAATAATGAGGTTTGATGGCTTACTGACATAGTTATTAAGCTAGTCTAGGAAAAAAATCCCACATTTTAGAGGAAAAAGGAAACACTGCTCTTTCAGCCTGAATGTTTGAATGCAAAAACCAGATAATTGGTAAATACATGTTTTTTTAGGTTTTGCTCATTTAAATTATCTGGATTCAAAGATGCAGTTTTGGTTTATGGCATTGCTCCACACAGAAGAGGGTTTTTACCAAAAACATTTACCTTTGAAGTTTTAAAATTTCCTTTTTAATTAAGTTCTTACTGAAATTTTCACCTCCCTAGAGAACAGTTCATTAAACAAACAATTCTATTAGCCCATTATTTAATTTTATTTTTAATTATTTTATCACTTCTCCCAAATGACCTAGACACTTGCTCTGCCCATTTCTGTCAAGAGCAGAATCACCAGCCCTGTCAACTCTCTCCACACCTTGGGTGGAACACAGATCTTTGAAATCTCATGGAGACCAGCAGACCCAATCTTCTGAAATAATGAAGACCAGAGAAATTAAGTGCAGAATATTCGGTTAACTACTTACCTAACACACACAGTTACTTTCAGAAAACTCTATGAAACATGGAAATGAAGATGCTGAAAACTCAGAGAAGGTATTTACTAAATTTTTCCTTCTCCATATTTCGTCTTTATAACTGGTGACTGGTACTTGACCATAATGGTGAAGTAACTATGGAGAAGGATGTTTTATGGAAAGGCTTGCCTTTCTTCTGACTGACATGGATGGAGGAACACAATCTTATTTCTGCCTTAAGGCTAATGACAATCTTTTGATCCAGCGCTCAAGGTTTTCCATGATTTAGACCCAGTTTTTCTTCCATTCTTATCTTCCACCACTGCCTCATTCAGAATCTCTTTGCCAGCCAAGTGGGTATTTGAAATAGATGAAGAATAAGGCATGAACCATAACCTTTAGGAGTTTAGGGTTTAGTTAAGAACATAAGACTAACATCCTTAAAAATGAATGATGTAAGAGGGTTATGTAATGAAGGTTCATTAATGTGGCATAGACTATAGAGTTTATACAAATTTGAGAGAGAGAATGGATTAGTCAGAGAAAGCATTTTGAGCTCAAGATGGTTCTTGAAGAATGGGGAGAATTTCCATAGATCTAGGGGAAGGATGGAAGAGAAGAGGAGAGAAGGAAGCAGCTAGGTGAGGAAAATCAAAACAGTGAATTGTTGCAAATAGGAATGCACATAGTGTTGGTGGGATCATAAACAAACCAACATGAATGGCAAAGGCAGATCACGTTGAAGAGCAGGAGGAAACACATTTGGAGGCACAGAAAGGAATTGGATTGAGGTAAGCAACTTAAAAACAGGCAGACACACTGAAATTTGGTGGAGTATAAAATAACCATTGAAGACTTTTCAGAAAACATGTGGGTAAACCATCTGTCACTAAACTACAGATGACTGAAATATACATCTACTGATTTGTTTTTTTACTATGCATATTGGGGTTTCTGTTCAGCATTTGTCCAGCTTTCAACAAATCTTTATTGAATACCTATTTTATGCTGGACAATATGGAAAGTGATAGCGCTACAGGGCAGGCAAGATCAAAATGGTTTCAATACTCCTGGATCTTATATTACAGAAGTATTCATTTTCATTATGTTCCTGTCTTTTGGCCCAGATAACTATATCTCAGATGGAAAAGTTTTCAGTAGAAGTGATGTCTTCACCCTTTGGGGTTTGTAAGTTTCTTTTGTTTAACTTAGCCTTCTGGGAAGTTGATACTTGAAGACACAGCACTGTAATCCAGGAGAAGCCTTCTCCGACTGCTCCAAACTGGTCAGGAGCCTCTCAGCAGTGCTCTTGACACCTTGTGCTTCTCCTTATTTCTAGACAGCATTTAGAAATAGCATAGTCTTGTCATGTCCACTTTTTTGGCATCTGCTATCTACTCCAACTCGATCATGAAGCAGGATGTCCCAACATCTCTATAGTACCACTGGAGATGATCGATAAATGTCGGTTACATGAAATTATTGAATGGAGAGGATGGCTATGACTTTTCTTTACCTGAATATGTTTTTCTCTGGGGCAAGTTTTTGGTAGCGAAAGATAAGTCTAATGTAAGAGAGAAAGATAAGTTCCTTCTGTATCTTTATAATATGCGGTAACATTTTTGAAATGTAACTGTGCTTGGCTTTTCTTGTAAGACTAATTGGAATGTGGTAACAGAGCTGGATATCTTATTTTAAGGTGATTTAAAAATGACGGATCCCATACATTTTTTCATTTCCTTAACAGCTGCAATGTTAGCCTACTCCATAAATCACAACAGTTGGTTCTATCTTAATGCCATAGGTATTTCAGTAATATAGACTGTTCAATAAATTATTGGGTAGTTATTAGAACGAGGTAAATTTGACTTAACATCTTAATTTGACTTAGGCATCTTCCTGGAACCTTCCTGCTCTGAGGTTTGGATGAAAAACACTTTGGATATCACCGTGAGACTTGCTACTTCCGATTCATTGTCTAGTATTCTCCTTGGCAGCTTTGCAAAACAAATCTTGGAAAGCGCCTAGAGAAAGCCATTCTTTTTAGAAAACTTGGAATCTTTTGAATGCACGCTGGATGCCAATGACAGTGAATGAAAGTGTCTGTCCTGTTTGTATATTTGCCTGCTGCTTTGCTCATTCACTCGTTATTCATTTTTTTCCCATGGATTATTTATTTATTCAATTTTCAAAACTTAGCAAATATCCTAGATTTCAAAGTATCCTTGTACCCCACGGTTAAGGGAATGTGTCAGCCAAACTCTAGGTGGCGCTCCACATCGAACTTGGGAGGCAGGGGAAGGAGCCTGGCAGTAGAGCTCTCAGGATGGCGTCAGAACCACAGAACACCCAGGCTGATCCCGAGACGAGGGAGGGAGCTTCCCGTGTGGGGGTGGAGGGTGGGGCAGAGCAGGATGTGTGCTTGGGTTTCACTTGGAAAAAACATACATCATATTGCAATATAATTTACTTTGAGATTTCAATTTGGAAAATAGCATGGAAATAATCCAGCTTGAACATCGTCCTCCTCACCTCCTGGACTAGGTCGAGGGCCCCTTATATTTCTTCATGGCAATTGTGTCACAGTTGTAACTGTTAAAGTATTTGTTTAATTATTTGTTTAATATCCGCCCTCCTTGGACTGTAAATTTCACAAGGCAAGGACCTGGCTGCATGGCTGCCTGCTGCCTATCACAACACCTAGCAAGTGATAGACTGTCAATAAATACTTGTTTTGTTTGCTTATTTGGCTGCTGCTCCATTCACTTGCTTCACTGGGTTATTCATTTTTTCATTCCTTCGTCTCCACCCTTCCCTTCCTACTCCACCCTACCCTTATCTTCCATCCCCCACTCCATCTCTCCCAATCCTCCCAGCCCTCCCATCTACCCCATTCCCCACCCAGTCCCACCCTCATTTATCATAAGTTTTAAAAGTTAAGAAACCTAAAGTGGCCATGGTGGGGTGGGGCAGAAACTAAATGCATGAAAGCAATCTTTAAATAGTCAGATTCTCAGAATCCAGAGAAAGGGTATTAAAAGGTAAGAAAGCAACAGTTTTGCCAATGCAAAAGCGAAAGCGTGGCCCCCTTAGCGGCCATTTCCCCATGCACTATGGGTTTCCTAAGCAGGTGTTGCACCTCCTGGGTTTTGGCAACTGGATGCGGAAGACAGGCAGGGCTCTTTCCTCTGAATGGTCTGGACTGGGGACAATTGGCTGGAATCACAAGTGGCTTCTTTGCTCACTCCAGCAGTACTTCAGCTTTCATAAATGGCCGGTTCCTGGAGCTGTTAGGTTCCAGCACATCGGGGATTTCCCTTTGTTAGATCCTGACCCACAGAGCTGTGTCCCAGGCCAAAACTGTTGTGTTCACCTCTTAAAAGGCTTTCAAAGAAGGGAAGGAGGGAGGGAAGGGAAGGGAGGGAGGGAAGGGAAAGGAGGGAGGGAGGGAGGGAGGGAGGAAGGAAGGAAGGAAGGAAGGAAGGAAGGAAGGAAGGAAGGAAGGAAGGAAGGAAGGAAGGAAGGGAAACTTTGGAAAATATCAGTTGTTATTCACAGACACCAAATTTGCCATTTTTAAAAACACATTTTCAAGTTGCTGTGAATCGAAAAAAAAAGTTATTGCGATATTGGCAGTCAGCTCTCTACCGAAATGATGTGAGTGGAAAGACAAGAGTTTGGAAGAATGTATCCCCCAAAATTCTTACATTGTTACCAACCACAGAAACAAAACATAGTGCTGGAAAGGAATTTCGAGTCATAGATGCCAAACCCGTGATTGTGCAGATAAAAATAATGAGGCTCTGAGGTGAGTGACTTCCTCAAAGCCACTCAATTGAGGAGTTAGAGCCAGAACTCACGACTTCTGGCCAATTCTGGGCCCTTGCGACTCCACAAGCTGCAGTTTTTCTGTTTTAGCTAAAATGAGTTTCAAACAGCCCATCCACCATAAACGTATTTCCTCAACTCTCAGTCTCTTGTATAAGGCCTTACAGGGGACCCAGCTTCTAATGTTGAAGGAAAAATACTGCATCTTTTTAAAAATGGTCAAAAGGAAAGGAAACTTGCAGGCATGTAAATGTCACATCACCCTGTAAGTAGGAACCCATCATTATTGTGTGGGTAAGAAAGAAATAATTAAACAAACCAATTCCAGTTAATTCCACATGTAGTGTAGGCCTTTGAAAAGAGTCCAAAATATTTTTCAAACATTCTCACATACACTGCACACATCTGTCCTATGTAACCTGAAAATGATTTACCCTTGTGAAATCATTTGCACAAACCTGCCAACCTTATGAATGATTTTGTTTGTCTACTGTCTCAAAATAATTGATCTTACATACATTAAGCTAATTAAAATAGCCAGGCCCTTTCTTTGCAGAAAATCCACAAGCCCTCTTTCAATTATGCTTCTGAGGTCAGGAAAGCAATTCTTATGGAAAAGTAGTCTAGAATTTGCTTCAATCTATTAAGACAAAACATAAGAATGTATTTTTGATGCATTGATAAAAAATTCACCAAAATATTTGGTATTTTTAGTCAGTCTCCAACTTACTAAAGGGTCATATTCCAAAAGTTAGTGGATAAATGAGTTGTCTGGAATTTGGAGAGTATTTTCCCATAAAAACAATGCTACCCATAGGAGTTAGTTCCCAGGCCTCCCTTTAAGTGCTATTTAACCCATAGTGTCGCAGCCTATTGTGGACTTCAAAATTATTATTTTAATTTTGTTATTATTAGTTAACTGGCTCAAAAGTAACTGATTGATTTAGAGGCTGTTTTAGATGCTGACATCAGGAAAACCAGTTTCAATTATAGATACTTGAGATAGCAGTATTTTTGTATAGATACTCAAGTATAGATACTTGAGATAGCAGACTTTTATGTCATTTCTGTAGAAGGTTTTGAGGTACTTTGGAAACTCTAAAAATAGATACTTAATTTCATCTGCTTCCTTGTGACTAAAGGGGGAAACAGAGAGAAAAGCCTTGGCCCATGTTCAACTTCCACCACTATCAGGAAAAGAAGACAAGAAATGGGAAAAAAGGAAAAGAGAAAAGAAGTTAAAATTGTGTGCATGTATGTGCATGCAGAAATTACCTTAGCAGTGAACAATGAGGAAATGAAGAAACTGAGGCACACACAAGAAAGGAGATAGGAAGAGATATTGGTCTGAGACTTCTTTGTGTTGTTCACAAAGTGGTAGTGATGACCTCTAGAAAGTTCAGAAGAGAAAAGGAAAGTTTTAGCAGGTACTCTGTGAACTTATGTTTAGGATATGTAATAAACATAGGTTGTTACTTAGGGACATGAGTTACCTGATTTAAGAATTGGACTCTCAGTTTGAATCCATACACAACTATGGAAGACCTACAGTGTTTCGAGAGCTGGGATATAGAACTCACTGCAAAAATTATCTGGCAATTACCCTTTACCTTGCAGAGATAATAATAGCTAGCATTTATGACTCATTATAACTCACTTAATCTTCACAATGACTCTATAAATTAGGTATTAGTATTATTATTATTATCCCATTGTGTAGATGAGGAAACTAAGACACAGAAAGGATATGTAATTTGTCCGAAGTCACATGGCTACTAAGTGTTGGCGCCACCATGTGAACCCAGGTAGTGTGGGGATAGAACTTGTGCTCATAACAGCCATGCTATACTCTGCCCTAACATTCTCTGGTCAACATTCTTATCTCTTGTCAGCAATCGCTCATCCCCTGACTCCATCTGGGATCTGGAATGCACTTGGGGAAGTGGCTGCGCATGGAGACTGGAAATGGAAGAGCCGTCCAAGGTCATGCCCTTCAGGCTCTCTTCAAATTCTACAGCTACTGTAAAGAGAGTTGCATTCCCACAGAGAACATGTCAGACTGGAGGAAAATTATGACAAAAGGTCTCCCCAAAGGCCTCTGAAACTTGGATCTTATCTCGTTCCACAAAGTAAAGGCCAGTTTCCTAAATCAAAGAATGAAAGAAAGTACATCTTCTTCAAGCGTTGTTTTGACATCACTCCCTTTTATACAACTGGACAGGCACTCCCATTGTCTCTTTAAGTAATTTTTAAACACTCCTGAACTTTGGCTTGGAGACCCTCATTTGAAATGATTTTACCACTCTAGACATACTAGCTCATATTTTTTAACTTCAACCTGGCAAAAGTTAATATCCCTCATAAAACTCTACCCACTCTCTTCTCTAAGTATCACATAAACCATTCTTCCTGATTATACATGCCCCATCTTGAGCCATATCCATTACTCTGTCAACTTTCCCTGGAGGTTAATCTGCTAGTGAGAATTTAAGTGGACTCCTGCGGTGGAGTATTCTACAGTGGATGGAACTTGGATTCTGAAGTCAGTCGGTTCTGGTTCAAATCCCAGTTATTCCATTTACTAGCTGTATCATGTTGGGCAAGCTATGTAACCTCCCTAAATCACTGTTTCCTCACCTAGAATATGAATACAATATTAATGGTACTGGTATAACAGTTGTTCTGAGAACTAAATAAGATATTGCATATAAAGAACTTAGTTCAGAGTAAACACATTATAAAATTCAACAAATGTTAGTCCCCATGATTACAATACTTTTGGAGCACAGAATAATCAGAGGTATGTACAAAGATGGTTGTGAAGAGATGTTTATATACCATTTTCATAAAAGTAAAAAGTTAGAAACAATTTATGCCCAACCAGGATTGACTATGCCACCAATTAAAAGTCATGCTCTGAATGTTGGGAAATATCAAGATTGTATTAGTGAGTATTAAAAAAACAAATAAAACCTGCAGAGTAGCATATTTGGGAGGAAATGTATATGCATAGAAAAGAGATTTGAAGAACCTACATCAAAAAGTGGATTATAATTATCTCAACAGAAGAAAGGTATATGGAGTATAGATGGGTACTAGGATTATGAAGATTTTAAAAATGTTTTGTATTTTTCTGTGCATCCTAAATTTTGTACCTTTTATAATTAGGAAAATTACATGCTGTTGAAAAATACTGGATAAAGTTTAGCCTTCTCAGATGATCTCCTTCTGGCTCCAATTAATTCAGACCTCCAGCTTATCCATTTCCTTTATTTCCTTTTTCACTCTCTACAGATTTATGTTTCCTCTGCACAGCTGCAGTTGGTTTCAAATATTTGGCAGAGACTGTAGTTGGTGTTTAGATATATTTATGTGGGTTCTCTCTCCCTCATCAGACTGCATTTCCACGAGAGTATCTTCCCTATATTTTCTCTGTAATTGTGCATAGTGGCTTGGAAGCTCTTTCTCCCAAAAGTTAACTGATTGAGGTCATTGTAAACAATGCAAGAAGAAAAACTTGCTTAACTTGTTTCATTATTAACATTAATTGGGAGCTAAGTTTCTCATGTTAGGAATGGAGGGGCTTATAGACTGGTTGGGAATTAGGCCCTGTGCCTGAGGCAATGCTTTGTGTTTATGCAGCTATTTCATTTCCTCCTGGAACATAGGAATACCAAGGCCTCTTGCACTGAGGAAGGGTTACATGAATGGTTCTGACAAGCAAAATGGAAGCAGATGTGTGCACCACTTCCAGGCCCCAAATCATTTTACATATTCCTCTATCAATTCTTGCTTCGCCTGCTGTCTGCTGGCTGGATAGTGCCAGGTTGAACTTGAAGCCACAATATGGTAGAGCCACAAGATGGAAAGAACCTGGGTCCCTGAGTTTCTGTTTACAGAGGAACCACTCAAGAGAATTATCTGAAGAGAAATATCTGAAACGAACAGGGTCAGTGAGAAAGATAAGACTCTTATTACATAAAGGCATTGAGATTTGAGGGCTATTTATTCTTGTAGTAACCCTATCCCAACTAACAACAGAAAATTATACAAATGGTAAAAGAATTTAAAATAACATATTTTAAGTGTCAAACAACAGAATATAATTTTTTTAATTTGCCTAATATTTTACTGTTCTCCCAAACCATTTGCTTCCCTACCTTATTCAGTTCTCTAAGAAACCTTGAAGAGTCTATCTTTGTGTCACAATTTAAGAAACTGGCCTTAGAGTTGTTACATTCTTTGACCAAAGCTAGAACCAAGATTTTCTGACTCCAAATACTATACTCTTTGCCTTTAGGCATAAATACTATAAGAGTGACTAATGACTAAATTATTTATAGAAAAGATGTTTTGCCTAAATTGTCTAGGGAGTATTTTTTTGAACATTGGTTTCACCAGCAGCTAATAAATGTCCCAAGAAATAGAGTTCCAAGGCCAAATGAGTTTGGGAAACACTGGGTTAAACAAATGTGACCAGGAGTTTTCTACTTAATGCCAAGTTCTCACAGCCTTTAACTTAAAATTTGGAGGCTCATAGGGAGCCTACACAGCATATCCCATACATCTGACCACAGAACCCTTTGATGATGGAGCCATTGTCAGGAGCAGAGTATGCTGAAACATGACGGAGAAAGGTTTTCTAGATAACAGCTCTCGTTCTCCATTGCACCCTGGTTACACTTTAGTTTATTCACTTCTTAGAGTACGTTTCTCAGCTAATGTTGGGAACAACAAAATTCTCTAATAAGCTCATGTAACCAAGATCAAATGGGACTTCCAGGAGATTTTTTTTTTTTTTTTTTTGAGACAGAGTCTCTGCCCTGTCGTCCAGGCTGGAGTGCGGTGGCATGATCTTGGCTCACTGCAACCTCTGCTTCCCGAGTTCACACCATCCTCCCGCCTCAGCCTCCCGAGTAGCTGGGATTACAAGCACGTGCCACCATAGTCAGCTAATTTTTTGTATTTTTAGTAGAGACGGGGTTTCACCATGTTGGCCATGATGGTCTCGATCTCTTGACCTCATGATCTGCCCACCTTGGCCTCCCAAAGTGCTATGATTACAGGCGTGTGTGAGCCACTGTGTCCGGCCCCAGGAGCTTTTTTTTTTCAGTTGCATTTATTTTTGAACTTATCCTAAATAAGAGCAGGACACGTTCATTGCACCTGGAAGGTAGAAAATATAAATAGAAGAAAGAGAGGTGCAAATCAACCCATTTCTATTCAACCCACCAGCATAGTGGGTGACATTTACTACCACAGGGAGCTGCTGAGGCAGGGTAGAGTTGGATTTGAGGAAGGATTAGATAATTTTATGAGCGTGACTAAAATTTAAAGCTATGTGAGCTAGAACAAAAAAGATACAAGGAAATGAAGTCTCATGTTCCAGGATGTAAATTGATCACATGTGGAAGGAGGGGCAAAAAGGAATTCCCACCTCGCAATCCAGCGTGGGATATTACACAATGGGCCAGGTGCAATAGGCTTGATTTTCCCTCTTTATTTTCCTTTTCCTTTTCTCTGGTACATCTGATTCTGGCTAAACAGGAGGTGGGGATATTAGCCCTGACAAATAGCGATTTGATTCCACAGGGCAACTCCTATTGAAAACCAAGATAACACAAATATTTTCAATTCTTCAAGTTGAACCTAGACTAAGTATTTTGTTTTGTGGGTGATCCCTCTGTTCTTTTATTAAGAGAAGATCATTTTATGAGAGCTAAGAATATTTGCAGTCCTAGCATTTAAAATTCTCAACAAACACATTGTTCAAGCAAATAAAAAGAATAGAACAAGTAAGGTAAGATCATCTTAATTAGTTGAGACTCTTGAGCAAGGATGAATCCAGTCTTGAAGTCCTGGCTATTTCAAAATATTCTTTTTACCTTAAACATACAAATAAAATGTGTTTCTGAGCTGCAGTATTCTGAGCTTGGTGATGATTGAAGGCCCTGGAAGAGGGGATGGCAGATTTTATTGGGCTGGGTGGGTTCTCAACAGCCATCTCTCCATGGGAAATTTCATAAAAATATTCAACTCAAATGGTTCAGTGAAAAGCATTCGGGCCCCAGGGAATCAACGAGAGCTAAGTTTTATAGAGTGAATCCCATCTGGGACTAGAAGAATTAAGAAACAGAACTATGGGAGACAGGCAACAAGAGGAATAGCAATACCAGCCCCATGGAACAAAAAGTTAGTTTTTCATTGTATAACCAGTGCTATGATTTCCTGCATTAAGATTACAAAAGCAATCAGATCAGAGATCGTGGACTTTTTTCATTATAGGATTTTAGCTGACCCTTTCTTCAACTATGAATTCTTCGGTTGGGGGACAGTCCTAAATTCCAATATGAACACTAAATATCATTTGCTTCAGGAAGGATTTTTCCTGTTGGTACTCAGCAATCTTTCTGAACTTGTGGCAGTGGTAGTCTATACAACATTGACTGCTCCATTCTCTTATCCCTTCCTCCCTAGCATAGCCCACTTCTCATGATATAACTTTTCTTTTTTTGAGATGAATTCTTGATCTGTTGCCCAGGCTAGAGTAGCACAATCTCAGCTCACTGCAACCTCTGCCTCCCAGCTTCAAGTGATTCTCCCACCTCAGCCTCCCAAGTAGCTGCGATTACAGGTGTGTGCCCCTCATGCCCAGATAATTTTTGTATTTTTAGTAGACACGGGTTTCACCATGTTGGCCAGGCTGGTCTTGAACTCCTGACCTCAAATGATTCTCCCGCCTCAGCCTCCCAAAGTGCTGGAATTACAGGCATGAACCACTGCACCCGGCCTATAAAACTTAAAATTCTAAATAGGCATCTAGTTTTCCAGCTTTATCTTGCACCTAGAATTGGCTATGTGACTCAGTTCTGGCCATTTCTGGCTTGGAGGATGCTAGGAAATATTTTACTTTTAGGATAAAAGGAGAGAAATGTGGGAGGAGAGTTGTGTTTTCTGTTTGTTTGTTTGTTTCCTTGCTTGCTTGTTTGTTTTTCTGGCTATCCCTTCTCTCTCTTTGACACAGTGCGGAAAGTGTGATATTTCATACTGTGGCAATTATTTTGTGATCATGAGATGACAAACTTGAAGATCAAAGGCACCATGGTAGCATTGACAAGATGGAAGGGGAGAAAAATCTTGAGTTTGTAATGACATCACTGAGCCACTACAACAACCCTGGGACCATGAGCCTATTGATTTGTTGAAGTCACCTTTAGATGGATATTCTGTTACAGCCCAAAGCCTTCTAACTGTTAAATACACCTAGTGAAAATGTGACTATGTGTTCCAATAGAGAAACACACGGCCTGTGACTTCTGGTCATATAGAATCACTGATATTCCCTGATGTAGACTGGCATATTTCTCTTGGAAAAAATAGTGAATCAGGACTTCCCTGATGGTTGTCTGAGAATTCATTGGCTAATGTTGGCAGAACCTAAGGCCATGAACATGTTCATCATTACTAAGGAGGCGGCAATCCTGAAGGTTGCAATTCAACCTTTGTGGATTGTGCTCCAAATTCCACACAAGGTTTCTTTCCCTCTTGTTCTCATTTCCCACAGTCTTACCCTTTTCTTTGTGTTTTACTTTGGCTTTGGAAAACCTCCTTCACATTTTCATTTTGCCAATTCTGATGTTACTTAATTCTTCAATATGGTAAAGCAATAAAAAGAAAGCTGGCTGATAATCTTAGAGCAGTGCCAAAAATGTATGTTTGGAATGTTAGGACTTTATTGAAAAATGCTTTATTGAATAAGCAGAAATTTTGTTAAGCTCCAAAGGAATCTAACCATCTCCCCTCCCCCACCACCACTGCCTAAATTTCACATCCTCTGATAACTAAGTACCTTCCCAGACTGGCATATCTTCTAGTCTGTATATCCTAAACTGCAGATTCAATCCTATCGAGTGACTGGAAATGGTACAACTCAAAAGTCTAGAAAAAATTCTGCTCTATGGAAACACATTCATTTTTAAAATTTCTTTATTTCAAAAGTTTCCATCCTCATTTCCCTTCTTGAAGAGTTTTCATTATACATGAGCAGGGAATTACGATGTGTGTAATATTTTATAACTTAGCTAATTTGAAGATACTTTTTTCTTTTACATCTGTTGGATTTTTTAAAAAAAATTATTATACTTTAAGTTCTGGGATACATGTGCAGAATGTGCAAGTTTCTTATACAGCTACGCGTGTGCCATGGTGGTTTGCTGTGCCCTTCAATCCAACCATCCTGAGCTCAAAGCCCAGAATTAGAGCTGATGAGTAACCAAGGAATTCAGATTTTAGTACTGAAAATAATGTTTAGGAAATTCTGTTGTTCTGGAGGACAATAATTTAGCATTCATAGCTGAAATGCGTAAGAGGAAAACAAGTCTGCCAGAAAAATGCTGTTTGCAATGCTGTGAGGGTCTGCTCTAAACGGTATTTCTTGTGGGAGGGACTTGGTGTGATCTGTGTTGTGTATTTTGGTTTTTGTCTGGAGGCTTTTTTGCTTTCGTTTCTCAGATCAGGGAAAGGAGGTTTGCCTGAAAATGAGCCAGAGTGGTGGTTCTGCCCAGACTGATGTGCTTCTGGCAATCGGTGTGTACTGCTTGGTGACTTTCAGTTCAGGTGGTAATTTACCAAATGCCGCTTTTTTTTCTGTATGACACAGGAATGGCCAAACATAGTCACCACTCAGAATGTTGGGAAAATTTCTTGTCCCCATCAAACAGAGGGAGCAACCCTTGGTAGTTCAACAATGAAGCCTCCATTAGCTGAGAAGTCTGTGATTTATCATTCCCTACCTATAAAGATTGTAAACAAATCAGGAAACTTTCTGAGTCTCTTAGTCCTCTACTTCCAAGTAGAAGTGGTAAGAATGCCAACCTTGCCTCACAACATTGTAAGAAGGAATGATTATTTGAATTGATTGTAAAAAGATGCTCTGCAGTATTCATCATTAGGGAATTGCAAATTAAAACAACAAGGAGATACGGCTACATACCTATTAGGATGGTTAATATCCAAAACACGGATAGTACCAAATGGTAGAGCAACAGGAACCCTCCTTCGTTGCTGGTGAAAACGTAAAATGGTTCGGCCACTTTGGAAAACAGTTTGGCAGTTTCTTGCAAAACTAAACACACTTTTATCATACCATTCTGCAATCATTCTTGATATTTTCCCAAATGAGTTGAAAACTTAGGTCCACACGAAAACCTGTGCACAAAAGTTTATAGCAGCTTTATTCATCATTGCCAAAACTTAGAAGACACCAGGGTGTCCTTCAATAGGTGAATGGATAAATAAACTGTAGTATATTCATACAGTGGAATAGTATTGAGCACTTGAAAAAGAAAAAGAGCTATTAAGCCACAAAAAAGACATGGAGGAAGCATAAAGGCATATTACTAAGTGCAAGAAGCTAATTTGAAAAGGCTATAGACTGTGTGATTCCAATTATAAGACATTCTGAAAGAGGTAAAATTATGCAGACAGTAAAAAGATCAGTGTTTGCCAGGGTTTTGGGAAGATGGAAGGAGGGATTAATAGATAGAACACAGGATTTTTAAGCCAATGAAACTATATTGAATGACACTGTAAGGGTAGCTACATGTCATTATAGATCTGTCAAAGCCCACAGACTATACAACACAAAGAGTGAACCATATGTAAACTGTGAGCTTTGGTCACAAAGAGCACACTGTAATGTAAACTATGGACTTTGGTTGAAAATGAGGCATCAATATTACTTCATCAGTTGTAACAAAACATAGTGTGACATATTGGTGGTGGAAAGGGCTGGGTGTGTGTTGGGGGATGGTTATGTGGAAACTGTACTTCTGCTCAATTTTACTGTGAGCCTAAAACATGTAGAAAATGAAATGTATTAATTCAAAGTAGATTTTAAAATCTAAATAAAAGTTATGAAGCAGAAAGTGAATATAATCATATAATTATGTAAATTAATACAAATAATTGTTGAATGCATGCTTAGGATTAAATTCAGTTGTACACAACATGAAAAACAACAACAAATGTGGTTTAGACAAGAAAGCAGAATATGTTTCTCATGTATGGAAAATACGCCTAGAAGTAGGCGGTCTGGAGCTGGAATGGTGACTCCACAGAGACTTTGTGGACTAAGGCTTCTGGCTTTGCTAAGACTCCCATCTCAGCATCTGACTCCTATCTCTTGGTCTGACATAATTGCCAGAACTCCAGCCACTACATCTGCATTCTAAACAGCAGAGAATAAGGAAGGAGGAAATACTGGCATGCCTCCTCCCTTAAATGCAGACTTACAGGAAGTTTCATATTATATTTCTGCTTTTATCTTATTGGTCTGGAACTTAGACAAATTGTCACATCTACCTGTGAAGGAGTCTAACAATTTTTTACCTATTAAATTTACACAAAATTTTAAAAATCTGCAGAGAGGTCCAGCTACAAATCAGGGCTCGGTTTCTAAATAAAAAGAAAGAAAGGGATGTTGGAGTAGGCAGCTAGTCATTTGGGACTTTGAGCAACTGTTGCTAAGTTAAAAATACAGTGCTAGAGACAGAGGATGCAAAAAGACATTAGATCAATAGGAGAAATAAACATGCAAGCACGCGGCTATTATATATGGTGGCAATTTGTTAATGGCACAAGGATTTCAAAAGAGAATGTGAGTATGCCCAGTTGGGGTTGAGCAGAGAAACCCTCCTAGAGGGAAGGATATTTTACAACGACCTAGAAGGATGAAGAGAATTTGAAAAGTAGGCAGTGATGGAAAAGAAGCCAAATTTGGCATAGGAAATGGCATGAAAGAAAGCAAGTTGTTGTTTGATAAAGAGGGCTATGCCTGTTATTGGTGCATTTTATAGTCTGCACAGATACAGAAAGTGGCTAGGCAGGAAGAAGTTTATGTCTGTAGTTTGGACATGTACCCTAATGACATCAGTTTCTCTCCTCACAATCTGTCCATCATTCCCATGGGTGGGAGGTGAGGAAGAATTCCATTCAACAACACACACTTAGAGTATCTCAGGCAAAGAGACTTTTTTTCTTTTGTATTTATGATAAAACACCCAAATATGTATCCAAGTGGGATTACCAGCCTGGGTTGGATCCAAGAGACTTTGGTTACTAGAACTATTTCTCATCATAAATCCCCAAACAAGTTGAGTTTTTCACTTCCTCTCCTAATCTGCCATGGAGCACAGCCGAGTTGCTTGAAGTCATCTACTTCTTGGCAGTGGCTACAATTCCAAGATGATGGAACGATTCTTTTCCATATACATCATTATTATTTCTAGTATAAATATTTATCAAGCACTCACTGTGCAATAGAGAAGAGCTCCTGCTTGGTGGTCTTTCCAGCTGAACAAAACAAACATGAGGAGAGGTCGAGGGAAGAGGTGGGAAGAGAACCTCAGCTGGTGGGAAACAATAGGAATTGCTTCCCCACCCCACCTCCTTTTATTCGTGTTGGATGTTATTTGGACTTGACTGCCATATTTCAGATACGTAAAATGTGTTTTTATTTGTTTAACATATGCTTTATAGGGCTTACCATGTGCTGTGCACTGTTTCTAAGCTCTTTACAAATACTAACACATTCAATCCTCATAGAATCCTGTGAAATAAGTTGTTTTATTGTCTCCATTTGCAGATGAGGAAACCGAGGCACACAGTAATTTGCCCAAGGTCACTCACTGGACACAATGACTCTAGAGCAACACTGTCCTGTAGAACTTTCTCTGATGTCAGAAGTGTTCCATATTTGCACTGCCCAATAGGGTAACCACTGGACATGTGTAGTTGCTGAGCACTTGAAATGTGGCTTACATGACTGAGAAACTGAACTTCTGAAAGTTCAGAAGGCCGCCCACCTAGGCTTCCTGAAGTGCTGACATTACAGACATGAGCCTGGGCTCATACAAACCTGGGCATACAAACCCAGGCTGCCTTTCTTTCCTTTCCTCTCCCTTCCTCTCTACCTCCCTTTTCTTTTCCTCCCTCCCTC